>NC_051157.2:121105539-121163050 GCF_013339745.2 Dermacentor silvarum | reverse complement strand
TACTATGTAGTAACCTTTAGTATAGGTACACGTCGTCTTTTATTTTATAGGTCACAAAATTGTGAGAATATGCCCTTTTATTAAACGTTACTTAAGTAAAGGTTACAATTTTATTTCCAACTTATAGGTTACAAATTTGTGAGAGTATGCCCTTTATTAAAGGTTACTTAAATAAAGGTTACTATGTAACTTTTCTCTATAGGTGCACAAATTTGTGAGAATATACCCCTTTAGTAAACGTTACCGTGCTAAGAGTGCAGTATCGGTGGTCCTCACACACGTACATAGCAAGCATATCTGTGAGAGTACGGTTGAGGCGTTCAGTACGGCCGTTTGTCTGTGGATGGTACGCAGGGGTGAACTTGTGATTGGTCGAGCAGGAACGAAGAATATCGTCGTCTACTTTAGAGAGGAAGCAGCGGCCGCGGTCCGTGATTAACTGACGAGGAGCACCGTGGCGCAGGATGACATCGTGAATAATGAAATCGGCTACATCAGTAGCACAGCTGGTTGGAAGTGCTTGTGTAACAGCGTACCGCGTTGCGAAGTCAGTGGCGGCTGCAAACCATCTATTGCCAGTGGTTGACACGGGGAATTAAAGGCCCTAGAAGATCGAGTCCCACCCGGAAAAAAGCAAGCGAATCATATCTTACCACTTGATACGTGCTCAGATAAAAATAGTGATAAACGTCACCTTTGCATTAAAGGCTTCTTTTCGCTGTAACCTGTCATTGCTTGAGACCGCATGAGCTGCCGTTATATCTCCTTACCTTATCTCCTGCCTAGTTTACAGGGAAGCTGTTAAGGGCTCACTCTTCGATGGTCGCGTCCGGCAATAGAAAGAAACTCACACAGGACTGGGACGAGGCCATCTCTAGTACAGAACCCGAAAGGCAAAGCATCGATTGGGATAGCAAATTAGTAGACAGCTATACGAAGTAAGGATAGTAGTTTTATCGGCCGTATGAAATTGTAAATGTTCGCTTACTCTCTAAATAAACAAGCACGGTGTCATGCGCGCACAGGTAAACATGAACACATCTCGCTCGATGACCACGGGAGCTCGTCAAAACGCTGGAGTGAGAAAACGCGCCAGCGGCAGCGAGCAAATTGACCTTCGCGCTGGCTCTCGCTTCAACGCGAACTGAAGGTCGAAAGCGCAGCGCATACGAAGCTACCGGCACTTTGGCCTATCGCAGATCACTTTGAAGATGAGGTGCCCGCGGGCGAACACTTCAGTCGCGTCGCAGACCGCTTTCAAGATAACTCCGTGAGCAGCAGCCGCGGATGCAGAGCTCACCCCCCCCCCCCCCTCCTCCGTCTCCGTCGCCTCCTCCCCGTGCCTCGCGCGTGAACGAAGACCGTGCGCTTCCAGCCGCCTTCGTCTCTCACGTGCGCGAGATTAAGCTGCGGTTGCTGGCTCACCCTCGCACGCTTTCACTCGCGCACACACACTCGGCGCGCCGCGCCGATTTTATCGCCGTTGGACTTTATACGGAACCACAATGCGAAGACGACGACCGCGACGGCAAAAGTGCGCTTGGAGTGTCTATATAATTGCTATCGCATAAAAAAAAAAAATACTGTCCACTTAACTTTAATCACCATGTATTATGCTATGATGCATTGATGTTGCGCTCTTTATGAGGCGTGCAGGTTCCCCTGAAGCTGTAATTACAGATTTTTTTCGTGTTTCGCACGCATAAATGCGCTTATATTTAATTTCAACAGTTTCTGTGTCATATTTTAGGACGAACGCCAAATTATGCTTAATTTTCTGCTTGCGTGAGATCAGTAGCTTCAGTGCTTGCTATCGGTTATGATCTAGATGTTAGCAGTTTTTCTTCCTACGTAGGCGAAATCGAAAGCGACCTTCAGCAAAGGAAGCACTTATGCTGAAGTACCCGCCGTCTTCTGGCAGACTTCCAATCCTCTTTAAATTTGATAACTGCAGCAGAATCCTCTATGTAGGGTCGACAGTGGTGCTTACTCGCGAGACGTTCGCGTTGTATGTGCCGAAGTGTTAGGATAAAGTGGGCCATGTAAAATTCACGTCGAAGGTGGAGCTCAGAGCTGCCAAGTCTGCGCTTCCATTGTAAAGTTGTCTCTCACCGCGTATGAACTGCAATAGTTCGTCAGCACCAATCAAAAAGCTTATGCGATGGACTGGGGCCAGCCAGGAAGCAGCAGCTTATTAGCAATGAAGTCACAGTTAATTTTAATGAATTTACCGAATTCATCCTCTATGGGTACATAACGCCGTGCAACTTTAGTCCGAGAAAACGGTCCTCACAAGCTACAGACAAAAATATTATGTAGCTGAAGTTCCCAATACAGTCGAACCCCGATATATCGAACCCTCTTATAACGAATTATAGTGTATATCGAACACCTATAAAACCCCTTTGAAAATCCCATGCAAATGTATGAGGCTGGTGCACTCGTATATAGAACGCCTGTTCACCAGCACATTCGATATATCGAACGCGGCGCCACGCAGAAGACCTCTAAGTGCAATTGTTTGTGCCCATTGAGGTCGTCTGGTAATTGGTGGTGGTGAAGAGAATGTGCAGTCAGTTGTGCCCCCTCGGGCTATTGGGTTAGGCCTTCGCTACCTCGAACGTCAAGATTCCTTCGCTCCATTTTCCGTTACGTCGTCGTGTGGGTTGAGTGCCTGTTAGGGAGTTTATTTTCCGCAAGCGATGGCCCCGGCAAGTGTAGAGAAAACTAGCAGCTTGAACTTTGCAATGAAATTGAAAGTGATCCAGCAATGTTTTGCAGATATATTAAGTGTACTTGTTTTTTTTTTTTTCTGAGTTGTGTGCAGTAACTTAGCGGCCCTCGGATGTACCAATTGGTAAGCCGCCATTTGCCTTAGGGTGTATTATTTTATAAAGCGAATTACCTATATATTGAACTTATTTTGATCCCCATCAGACACGATATATCCTGGTTCGACTGTATGTGGCACTGCATGTAATTATTTAGGCGTTGGAACCAGCACTACTATGAAAGTTGTTTTTTCTAAATTTCGAGCTTGACAAAAACAGCATGCCAGAGAAACCCGTACATACGGTGTTCAAGTCATTTCCTTTCAGGTAAATAGCGTATAATTGTTACGCCACGGAACGCTAACGCAAGAAACTTGATAGAATAATGGTGATACTGCCAACTCGTCGTTCCCTTGGCTACTCTGTGAAGGATATCAAAGGACATTTTACACCTTTAGGCATGGCAGTAAGCTTTTTTTCTCTTTGCGTTAGGCACATTTTACGAAAAAGCGTTCACACACATGGAGAAAATTAATTATCAATCAGGTAAAAATGGGAGCCACGTTTGTCGAAAGCCTTCGCATGCAAGCTGCGTGACCTTTTCGCAAGGAGGAAAGGACTGCTTAGAGATAATGTATGTGCATTTATTATTTTCGATCAGAATGATGGAGGGGGCAGCGAGTCAAACTACTCTCAAATGGCAGCGTTTAACTTAACAAAGTGCGTCAGCTGCCCCCCTTTGAAGAAAATGTCGTTAAAACGTACTCGCGAAATAAATCTTTCAAAAAGCAAAGAACAAATTTTCTTGTGAGCGTTTGTACCTTGCATAAAAGTGCCTCGTTCCTTCAGGTTTTGTTGTCATTAGTGGAAGCCCAGCACAGGTTCTAAAGAGCATCATGCGCCACTTTGCGTTTCTCGTCCTTTTTGGACTTTTCATCGGCACACAGGCGGTCAACCTTACGGACCTTCTTGAAGTGAGCGAATTTCTCTTTTATGTTGTGGTCACGTAGTTATTCCTCTTACTTTAACTCATCCATTCAAGTGGGAAAAAGAATTGATGCTACCATTGGTTATCACCGAATCTCAAATTCGCTTAAAGGCTGTTAGGCTGAGCACTATGACTAATGCGTGGGTTCTAAAACTGCGAGAGATTGGAACCAGCTTCCTGGGTCGATGGACGTCCATCGGCGCCCCATACGGTTTAAAAATGCCTTAGTATCTAGTTTATTAGCTGGTGTTTAACCATTGTGTAACTCTATTCTCTTTGTTGTATTTCCGCGTGTTGTCTTATATATTCTTTGTATATATGATGGTATTTATGTGCTTACTTGCTTATTTATTCCTGCTATATTGTTTAACCATGTTATTTTCTCAACTATTCCTTGCTTATGGTCAGATTGAATATTTGTGTATTTTTGCCACTTCCCTCTGTAATGTAGTATATACCCTGAGGGTAAAAATAAATAAAGTAATAATAAGATCGGCCGAGCATTTTTTGGCGGCCCGTTTTCTTTCGATGAAAAACTACCTAACGAAATAACCACGACGACGCATTATTAGGCTTTTGAAAAATATTTGAAGAAAACAGTGCCAAGTTAGTTCGTCTGGTCGGGGATGATCACGAAACAGCGCCCGAATTCACAAAAACGTCTTACGCCATAATTTTTCGTAAGAAAAAATTTTACCGCATCGGGATGCCAGAAATATCATTATTGAAGGCGGCCAGCCAATGGCAAAGCGAACTTACAAAACAAAAGCTTTGTGAATCTGAGCCCAGTTTCGTAGTAACATAGGGCACCGGCCACAAAAGACAACCATACAGTGAAAATGCACAACAAAATGAACAAATCGATGATTGACCTACCTCACCACCAAATTCGAGAGCAGCGCCGAATTGCCTGATAAGGCTTCTGGTAATGTACAACCAATGCAAGTTTAGTGAAGTAACACGTCAAACTAACACCTTCATGCAGTGTGACGCCTGTTGCCTCTCGCAGCGCGTACCATAGTGCGAGCTCTCGACGCTGTACGAGCCTATAGTATTTCACCTCTCAAACCCTGAATCATCTACTTTTCTGGTAAACTACGATGGCTGCATAGCTTTAATACTGTTATAAAGGAATCATTGAAAATCATGCTGTCTCATACTAGCAGGTTTGTGTGCTTAAGGATACATATACAGGGCATCCCAACTATCCTGCACCATGAGTTGAAAAATCTTCAAATGCCACGTAGCTGGTTAATGTTAACGTTAATGCCACGTAGTAGGCAATGTTGTTTGTCGTCGCTTGAATGACTGAAATTATTATTTGCATTCCGCCTAATTGCATAATTAGTTCCAATTATTTAATCATTTTCTCTAGTATTATAATTAGACTACAATTATCCATGACAACCTGGTACAGCAACATGAAAAACTCCCGATGCAGGTTTCGCTTGATGCGTGCTACATAAACGTGTTTTCCCGAGCGTGAAAGAGGCCCACGAATACACACGAAATTGCTGTGCGACTGGCCGCTCCAGGCACTTTGCGTGCATTCGCGTTCTTTCACGATCGGTAAACACTTTTATGTAGCATTTATCGCGCAACAGAAAGCTGTATCGGGAGTTTTTCATGTTTCTCTTCAATTTTATTGCGATAGCAATTATATGGACACTTCAACCGGATTTTTGCCGTCGGCGTCGCCGTAGCCGTCGCCGTGAGGTTTCCTATAGATAAAATCTTCGCCGCGTGCCGTATGCCCGAGCGGAAGCGTGCGGGGACGCGCGCTATCACGGAGAGCGAACGCACTCAATCTCCCACGCGCAAGCAAGGAAGCGGGAAGCCAGCGCCGGAGGGAGCGGGGAGGGGGGGGGGGGCGCACTTCCACTCTGCCAACAACCGCGCTCGTCGCTCGCTCGCACCGTCTCTTATCTCCACACGGCTCTGACCTTTATGCGCCGTGCATTCGCCGCTCAGTTTCCGTTGAAGCGATAGACCGCACGTACCTTCGCCGCTGCGGCGTATCCGCTTGCTGCCAGAGTTTTGACGGTCGTTGTCTGCAGTCATTCAGTGTGATCTATTCATGTTTGTTTGTGCGCGCTCACACCACGCTTGTTCATTCAGTTAGTAATAGTCGGGCCACATTTTCCAACGCACGCTACACATGCAATGCTGCCCGGATCGGCAGTGCAGCGCTACAGGTGTGTCCCTTCGCACGCGCGCTGCCCACGGGAAGCGCTTCTCATCAACACCACCGTTTCACACGCGCCTTCTCGTGGTCATCGAGTCTCTCTTGATGTCGGTCTACTTACGCCGCAGCACACCTGCTTACTTAATCAGCTCATGTTTACTACAATTCATATTGCTACCAAAGCCGCTCACCTTACTTCGTATGACATTGCGGTGTTGCTATCGCATTCATTGCTTCGCCCTTAGGGCGAAATTGTGACATTTTTTATAGTTTTTATAGTTTTTACAAGTTTTTATAGCGCAGTGTCCCCCATTTACAAGTCATTTGATGTTCATCATAAGACAACTGGTCCTGGGTTGAAAAAGCTGAGCGAAGCCGTTATGACACATATCAATTCCAACCCATTTTTATTTAATTGCAATCGTTAGCCCTCCGGAATTGGTCAAACATTGTGGGGGCTGCGCCTAATTCTCCTGTTTGTCACAAGACGTCGAGAAACCCACCACAACTCAAGACGACGTGTACAGTCGGCGTCAGCCTTGTGTATAGCGTGGAAGCGACGCCATCCACGGTGCCAGGAGCCAGCCAGCGACGTCTAACGCTAGATGCTGGACCCAAGCATGCCCAGCAGCTACCGTTAGACGTCAGGCCCAGCAGCTAGCGTTAGATGTCGCTGGTTGCCTGCCGAGCGCCCTGGAGGCCGCCGTTCCCACCCTCTACACAAGGGTGACGACGACTGTACACATTGATTATGCATGATTAGGCCTAACGAAAAAAAAAACATCTTTTTCCGATTCTACGCCATTTTAACAATTAGCCTTCCACGATTGATCAAAGCATTTTGGGGCCACGCCTCTATACTTCGCATGTCAGACGCGTGACGTCACAAAACCGCGGAAACTCACCACGTCAAAGTGACGTATACGCAGTGAAGATGGAAATAATACACCGAGGAGAATTAAACTTATTTACAGCGTAAGCTGTCATGGGCTCTTTCCAATAGCCGTTTCGGTCGGCTATGTTGTCCGCCGTCGCCGCCGGTGTCCGTCGCAGCTATCGCTATGCTCCTACCCACTATGGGGATCAGCCAGAAAATGACTGGATTGTCTGGAGGAAGAAAAATAAGATTAGGGAGATCTGTGAGAAATGCTAGAATTAAAAACAAGTATGGCGTACCTGATTAAATCCGGTGACCGCCCCATTTGAAAGGGGATGCCAGTAAATCATCATCATTACCATCGTATTGTGCCACTTGTCACGTGATTAAGGTCCCTGTATTTTTCAAAGGTAGCGCAAACTCCGCCTCTCCGCGCCGTTTCCTCCTCGCCCAGTGAGCGAAGCGCGCGGCCGCTACCGCCCGCTTCATTTCGTATCGCATGCGGCGCGTTGAAGCGCTTGCTTGAAACGCGACTGCTCTGGGCGCATTTTCACAAGGCTGTTCGTAAGTGAGATTTCTACGTAAGATATGTAGTACCTTCAATTATTAGTAGAATCTGCATCGCTCAGACGAGGAAAACGAAAGGTAGAACAAGTTAAACGCTATCCTAAGCAGTTTTTACTACTGCTGATTGCTTCTCGGAATCGAATGGTGTTCAGTTTACCTGACGCATTTACGAAAACAAAAAGGTACATCAAACTATGCACACACAACACGGCGGAGACATGTGGTAAATACAACATGTGCTAAATACACTGAACGTGTTTTTTTTTTTTCTAAAATGCATCCGCGCGCCTTTCTTTCCCCGTAAATTATATGCGTTGGTCCCCGTGTGTGCGCGCGCTTTCTGCGTTTTGCTCTTTAATTGTCTACTCTTTCGTTATGCTCATTTTATAAGAAGTCATGCTGGTATTCATATTGCCAACATGCGCCCTTTTGTTCGCCGCAGAGCATAATCCTGGACTTTTTTTTTTACTCAGTTGTTGGCTGATGGTGAACTCGCGAACGCACCCACCTTACCGCGTTCCTCACTGACTGGGTGAGAACAGCGATCAGAAACTCCCTTAGTAATGAGCTCCCTCGGTGGCAGTAAAATTTATTTCTTCCGATACGGGGGAGCCATATCGTTCGCTGTTTGAGGTTTCGCTTGCCACGAGGAACCGCAAAAAGCTTGCCCCTCTTGGCAATGCTATTCCAACATCTAACAGCACAGCAAGTCAGCATCGTGCTGCAGCCGAGCGCGCCTTCAAAAATGTAAAAAGCCTACGCTCACGCACAGCGCACATGTGTTCCGGTGTTTCTACGCTCACTAATGGCGTCGTTTTCCCGCGGTAACGAAAGCCGCGCGAGTTATTCGTCACGTGTCAAGCCTCGTCCAATGGGAGAGCGGAAAAGGACGCAGAAGTTAGGAGAGGGGTAGAGGGCGGGAAGGAAATTCTCCTTTCCTATTTGAACAATGGTTTGCGCTACCTTTGGAACATACAGGGACCTTACACGTGATGTGAGATGCGCGCAGCGTAGCGTCGATACGTGCAAACTTTGCATTGTAGTTGCGTTGTATTTTACCAGCTGTCCCGACATGTAACAGTTGCATGTTGTTTGTAGCTGGACCTCGTTGACTCAAGTAGCCTAGGTGATTATTTGTCACCGCCCCTTATCAAAGAAGATGCCATTAAATTATCACCATCGGCAACAACAGCATTGTATCGTGCTACGGGTAAAGGGGTGTGACATGTGGGCCGCGTAGTCTCGATGCCTGTGGTTGCTCTTCTATACACTTTACGGCGCCTCCTCGCAAGGTACGAACCGCTGCTGAAGAAGCGAATCGTAGAGCTACGCCGCGTCTACAACCAGTCAACGTCGGGTTCAGAACACCCCTGTGCTGAGGGTCGCACAAGCCGTAGGTCGCCGTCGACGCCGGGTGGACAGTTCAGATCGTTCTCGTGAAAACGACGCAAAGAGCCTTCGCAGTGAGGACCCTCTATAGAGTGCGTGTTGCCGAAAATGGAGCGCCTAGGGAGCCGCTCCACCAGCTTACGCTGTGACTGTGCTGGGTGTGCTGCGCACGCATGTGACTTTTCTTCGCACAGCCGTAGACTAGAAATGGGGGGGAGGGGGGGGGGGTCATTCCGAATTGCATAGCAAATGGCTGTCAACCGATCGCTTCGGCACTGACTACCCGGAGCGGCCGGCGAGAATTGATTTCTGTGCATATAATTAAAAAAATGGTAGCAGTGTAACGGCGTCGAGCACTTTCGATACGCATAGGACATCTTCACTGAGATTTTTACAACAAAGCTGTACATGACTAGGTTCTGACAAAAAGTGCGTACGTCGACAGGGTGTGAAGAAAAAGTCGCGCAGACAAAATTGAATCCACAGTAGCCTGCTGTGCGCCGGCGGTCATCGTGGCTCCGAAGTAGAAGGCAGAATTATAAAACGTCATTGTGTACCCACCAATGTCTGTGCCTCGTTTTCTTGTGACGTTGACATCGGTCTAGCGTCGTTATTAGCGGTTGTATTTTGGTTTTGCTATGACCAGGACGCGCGTAGTCCGTACTGGAGAAGAACGTGCATGGAAAGAGTGCTGGCGTATGCAACAGCTTGAATAGGTGCGAAGGCGAGGGGAAGCCGCTATAGCCGAACGCATATCGTCCGAAGGATCCATAACGCCGTATAGCCGCTCTGTGACCGATGAAGAACAACAGCGTGCCCGTGAGGATCGCCTTCGAGAACAGAAGTGGGAGTGGGCGCGAAAGCATCGGCAATCAATTGCAGTACATCACAGTGACCACAAAGCAATGATTACCATATAGACAAAGAGAAAATAAAAGATGATAACAACAACGAAGTTATGTGTATGTGACTTTATTCAATCAATACAGCAATTAACCGTATATAACTCAATATAGTTAACAAGTACAGCTTAGCTGGTCTTCCATCTTCACATCGTATAAGGGCTCTAAATTTTTTGGCAGCAATCGTAACGCTCTTTTGCACGCCGCCGCAATCATCGACGAGCCATCGTAAGCTAAGCAAGGAGAAGAAGACCAATCGGAGACGCCAGCATCGCTCTCCTAACCCTGTTATCTTTTACATGCTCGCTTGGCGCCACTATAACTCTCTCCGCTTATGTGTGATCCACGCCTCTCGTCAGCGAATTAGATAAGGAAGACCATCATGGTAGGCAATGCTATTCGCTTTGGAGCCAAACAAAAGTCGCCTCCTATAGAAAACGAGGGCACTTTATTAAGCTGTTGATATAACCTTGCGGTTCCCCGCCCGTTCTTGCGTCAGCGGTTGCGTAAACTTGAAGCCAAGAGATTGGAATAAAAACAGAAAGGAATACCTTTAGGTTATAGCGCCCCAGTATTCACACTACGACTTTTACGAACAGGTGCAAGGCAATCGCCACGTCGGACATATCGTTGGACGAGGCGGCCGACCAAAAGCAAACATACTTGCAAACATTTTTTTTTCAGTTTAGCACTGTGTTTCAACACGATGTTTCCGCCGGAGCTCGGCGAAGGCGTCAACATAGTAAACAGTTGTTCTTTACGTGGGTTAAAAAAGTGACACCTATAATTCAAGTTGAAGTGGTATTTTCTGCTCCCCAAAAAATGTCAAGAATTTGTAAAGCTACATATCCATTTGTAAAGGCGCACCGAGATTGTGTGAAGAAGCACCAATATCCTTTCGCGCTCAGCGTACAAGGTGTCGTTTATCGCTTTCTGTTCTGGTGCGGTAAGTTATATGCAAGTCAAACAGGGATATTTCTAAGCGACAGATTAAGGGAGCATAGAAAAAAAAATTAACCAATAGCGAGAGGGGTAAGTATCAGTGCACTGTGATGAATGCGGGGGTGAACCATTGTTTAAGGAATGTTCCGACCTGTACATAAATGCGGATAAAAATATGCGGGAAACTGTAGGAGCTGGTTTGATCACAAACGCAGGTGCGAGCTCCGTCAGCCCCGTCTTTTTTTGAACTGAAGTTTGAACAGCGCGAAGAAAACAAGGACACGAAGAAACAAATACCACAAAGAAGCGCTGTTTGTGGTATTTGTTTCTTCGTGTCATTGCTTTCTTCGCGCTGCTCAAACCTCAGTTCCAAATTAGGAACCAACTAGCTCTCATCAAGACCTTACCCCGTCTTCAGTTCTGAGTGGAAGCGAAATGGCCTATCTCAACAATGCTGGTATGCACGTGCGGTCGTTGGTACTCTCTCTGTGTGCTTGGTGCTATTTTGTCGATATAAATATGTCGCTTCTGGAAATACAAATCAATTGAACGTAGTGCCTGTCTCGGTCATTCTAAATTGTCGCCATTACTTAAGCGTTATGGTCACAATACCAGTTTTTCTAAGCCCATCAACCCTTTCTGTTATCACCTGCCTGTAACCAAAGACGTCTTCAGGAGTATTATTTAAACTAAGACTTGATTATCAATATTTCCTTCCAGGCATTGAACACTACTGAAAAAACTTGGCTGAAGAGGCGAACATATACATATAACCATACCTGTGTCTACACCCGAAAACTTAACCTCAATGAAACGCACTACAAATTTGAACAAGGATACAGGGACGGTGATCATGCGTAAGTGTACCTTTTTTCCAGCATCAGTATTCAAGACCATGTACGCATTTCTGATATTGTTACGGTGCAACCGAGAGCGGCGCAAGTCAGAAGAAGACGATTTGAGGTGTAGAGGTGGACTTGGTCTCGACAGCCATACGTTTCGTTGTCTCTCTTGTAAATAGTGTAAATACATCTTTATATCTGACTTCCGCATTGTAACAAATTGGTGCAGGTGCGGGGTAAGCGGAGGGACTTGTTCGGCCGTCCCACTGGGCATAAGGGCAGCGCTAAGAAACAGCTAGCAACCCGCGTGCAAACGTCCACTGAATCATACGTATCTTACATCGAGGACGTGCTGGCTTGGTGCCGTAAGGCCGACAGCGATATGGCTGAGTCAGACTAGGGTTGGGCATGTATTGAAGGGAATAGCTGACGATGCTTTCAACCTGCTCATGTGCAAAAATTGTGGAACCGTAGATGACATCATAAGAGTCCCAACGCTTTGAGCATTCCAAGAGCCATCGCATTCCAACGCCGTTTGCACGTCTGCCGAACACAGCTGCGACATCCTCTTGTGACGACAGGGTAGGAATGCCGCGACCATCCTTATCAAACGACCTGACGGAAATAGTGCGGCGAGAACTTGAACCCATGGCTCCTAGCTGCAGCCGTTCTCAAACCCCTCCCCCCCTCCCCCCCCCCCCCCCCCACTGCCATCACCCCCAGGGAGCCGAACTTGCCTACTGTGCTCTTTGTGCAGGCAATAGTCCGCGAAGGACTCACTAATCTTGGGTCGCGATTTTGTAGCGATTCCTTCTGCGATGATATTCCTTTTCGCACTTTTCGCGCTTTGTCAGTAGTCAGAGCGACGTCCCGCCCTCGTTATCAAAGCGATCAGCCGGCCAGAACGGTGGATGATAGGAGTGGCATATAATCGAGGGGAAGCCATCACTACAAAGTCGCGGCCTTGGAGTTCATTCGGCGTGTGCCGTTGCCACTCCACAGCTACCCAATGCTCCTTGTCCATCCACTGTGTCAGCGGTATCCTACACGCTACCGAATTCCGGCCGAGTGGCAAACCGCACACAATCGGCCAATATATTTTGCCCGCCAGCGTATCGGTCACGTTGTTCGCCATTGTAATAACCGCACTGCTTCTTTCCTCGACGAACACTCCCACTGAATATGCCCAAGACGTCTTCGCCCGGGGTCACATGGCGCGCTAGATTGTCGGATTCGCACTCACTGAGTCTCAAGCTGCGCAGAGGAGCTGGTACGAAAGCCGACATCGAGACTTTCGGTTTTCTCATGGCTCCGTTGTCCTCCTATGCACACCATGTCGCCTCATTGGCTTGTCTGAAAAGCTGATGCCGCGCTACATGGGCCCTACACGATATTGCGTCATCTTGGCGATGGGAACTATGAGATCGGTCCGCTGGACTCGCGTGGCCTCACTGACGTACATGTCTCCCGGGTGAAGTCTTACTTTGCCGTGAGTTCTCGTACCTTCTAGTTAGCACCGAGACGGCGCCTTTGCAGGCTGGGGTTATGTTACGGTGCCGCCGAGAGTGGCGCCAGTCTGGAGAAGGCGATTTGACATGTAGAGGTGCACTCGGTCTCGACAGACATCTTGTTTATGTATAGTTGTCTCTCTTGTAAATAGTATAAATACACATGTATATGTTACTTCCGCATCGTAACATTATTTTTAATGAGGACAGCAATGATTCCTTCTTTAAACCCTCTTCTTTAACATAAAAACGTGAGGACCATACTGAGTGTCGAACCGAAATGTTTCGTACCAGTTTTACTTCCGGTTCACCAAAAACAGTTCAGTTCCGCCGGAGAGATAAAATGGTGGTTCAAATCAGTTCAGACCGGCTCACAATCGTTTGCATAATCAAAGAATTTTTAAGAGAGAACAGCATCAACTTATTTGTGTATTAACGCGGTGGTGCTCCTGAGCTGCACGAAAAGAATAAAAAAAATTGATATGTGCGGTCTTCAAACCACCAATAGATACGAAAAAAGTTGCGCAGCTCCAACACAAGTGTTCGAATCTATTTGAAGCGAAGAGCTAGTGACGCGATTCAGTTACGGTTTTACAACTAAATGCGATGCGTATAATTTTATTCATCATCGACTCAGCGGATTCGCGAAAAGAGAGGTGACGCATGATGTTCATCAAGAAAAACCTGCTCAAGACCGGTTTATGCTCAGCTGAGTAGTGCGCATAGGTAGCAAATATTTAAACATTTATTACATCTTCTGTCACAAACACATGCCAATTCTGAGGGTATCGCCAAGAATGTGGACCAATGTGGACCATCTGTGTGGACCAGCAACGGGAAAATCTATGCAAAGAAAAATGATAGCTCTGATGCTATGCAAATATAGGAAGAACGTGATCTTGCTAGTATTAGGGCCGCGATTTTGTAGCGATGCCTTCCACTTGACTATATGCCACTCTTATCATCCACCGTTCACGGCCGGCTGATCGCTTTGATAACGCAGGCGGGACGTCGCTCTGACCACTGACAAAGCGCGATAAGTGCGAAAAGGTATATCATCGGAGAAGCAGTCGCTACAAAATCGCGGCCTAGGTCTGCTGTTTCTGGCGCTACTGGGAAAACTCGCTAAATAACGCCATGGAATATCATGATTTCATCTTACCGAAATCATTTGCAGTTACAACAAACCTCCAGCATTTCCGTTCTGCACTTGAATGCTCAGTCTGCAGCCAATAAGCAAGAAATTATTAGTAATTTCTTAAATCTGTTCTCTTTCAAGTTCAATATTATTATGCTAATCAAAACATGGTATCATGATAGCAGTGCTCGTCTGTACCTTGATGGCTATGCTGATTGCGTTTTAAATCGAACTGATAGGCGAGGATGGGTGTGGCAATCTATGTCGCGTTGGGATGGACATGCGAATAGGTATCAGAATTTTGTACAACATACGACTATGAAATTTTAACGCTGAACACTTATCCGATATAATTTCGGTCGTATATCGCCCGCCAAATGGCAATATTTACGGCTTTCTGAATTTCTTTGATAATTTACTGAAATATGTTGCTGCTAACGAATTTCGGCTTGTCTGCAGGGGAGACACTAACATAAATTTTCTTGAAAATACTCCTGCCACGCTATATTTTACTAATAGACATAGCTGTGCTGGATTTGTTAACATAATTAGTACACCAACTCGTGTCACGATGTCTACGTCTACATGTCTTGAGATTCTTACCACGAATATTGGAACTGTTGTAGAGCATGCTGGAACAGTGATGTCAGACGTCAGTGATTATTGCCCTTGTGTTTATGACATATCGTATCAATGTGAGAAAAAGTAGTTCTGAGTCAAATTTGTTTAAAATACAAGATGTGACTGATAGAAACATGGATCTTTTTAAACGTGACGTTTGCAATTATGACTGGTCTTTCATTTACGAAATAAGTGATGCAAATACCGCGTATTCCTAGTTTCTTTCTGCGTTTCTACAAATTTAAAGCACACATTTCCCTTTCAAAAAGATCACGCAAGCAAAAAAGATAAGGAAACCTTGGATTACGCTGGAACTTTTTAAAAAGATTTAACACAAAGATAAACTGTACCATACATTTCTTACTACACACGTGCCTCAAGCACTGACACGGTTCAAAAAGTACAGAAACAAATTAAATACGGAACTTAGACGCACTAAGAACGCTTATCATGAGCATCTCTTTGCAGACGCCACGAGTAAACATTCTGATAGCTTGTGGAGCATTATCAATAATGTTATTGGTTGAAAAAAGCATTCTACCTCGCCAGACAATAAGCACAGACAACTAGTTCTATCTTGTGCTCAGTTCGGCTTTCGTAAAGGCAGGTCAACGGAAACTGCTTTGCTCACTCTTAAAGAACATGTACTACACACCATAGAAAGAAAGTTCTTCACTTTGGCACTATTAATCGATTTCAGCAAGGCGTTCGATAGCATAAATCATAAAATTTTGCGATGCGAATTATCGCAGAATGGCGTTAGAGGTGCGCCATTAACATTATTCGAGTCCTACCTTACTGATCGGAAATAATCACTTTGCATAACGTAAGAGAAGTCGTCTTTCCTTCCTTTACTAAATGGCGTGCCACAAGGGAGCGTATTAGGTCCTACGCTTTTTAATGTGTACGTTAACGACATTATTAAAATTTATACAAGTGTAAAATTTATCACATAGGCCGATTTATTTTATTTTTTATTTATTTATTTCAACATACTGCAGCCCCGACGGGCTATCGCAGGAGTGGGGGAATGCAATACATAGAAAAGCATAACAAAGAGCAATGAACGTCAATGATTAGTAATATACAATAGAAATTCATCGTGTAGTAAATATCTTGCGTGACCAGGCAGAGCATTCCGCAATTCTATGGTGCGGACAAAAAAAAACTGTATTTACACGCATCGGTACGATGGTAAAAAGTGGTCATATTCAACTCATAGTGATGTCTGGTGGTTGTAGGTCTATCGGGTGCGATGTATTTGCTAAGAAGGGGGAATCGTGGGGAGTTAATTAGAGTACAAAGAAACTTCAAAGATTCGACGTGACGACGGGAAGAGAGACTGGTATGTTGAAGACTAAGAAGATGGGAACTGGGTGAGAAATACCTGTCAAAGCGACGATAAATGAAGCGTACAGCTTTCTTTTGGACAGATTCAATTTTCTTGATGTCAGATATTTTGTGCGGGTTCCGTACGACAGAGCGATACTCCAGTATTGGACGAACCAGCGTTTTGTAGGTGAGGAGTCGTGTGCTAAGTGGGGCTGAACGTAATGTGCGTTGCAAGTAGCCTAACCTTCTAATCGCACGGTTGCACATGAGTTCGATGTGATGCGACCAAGATAACTCCTGAGTGAATAGAAGACCTAGGTATTTATACTGTGAAACATCTCCTAGAGGGCAGCCATTAAGCGAATAGGTAAATCGAGAAGGAAAAGAAGGTTTGGTAAATGACATAGATACAGTTTTTTGGAAATTGATTTGCATCTGCCAAGTCTCACACCATGATTGAAATGATACAAAGGAATCATTAATGATAATGTGATTGTGAGGAGTTTTAACCGTATGGTACAAAACCCAATCATCTGCGTACATGCAGATTTTAACAGAAATACTGCTTGGCAGATCATTTATGAAAACCAAAAACAGAAGCCGACCTAATATTGAACCTTGAGGTACGCCAGACGTTACATTGCAAGTGGAGGATTGAGAAGACCTAAAGAGTACGTGCTGTGATCGATTGAATAAAAAAGAATAAATACAGTTAACTCATGCTTGGTTGTTAAGAATAACAGTCAGCATTTTCAACAGCTTGGAGTGTGACACAGTGTCAAAAGCTTTTGAAAAATCTATAAATATTGCGTCAATTTTATCACCTGCATCGAGGGCCTGGATGATGTCATGGGTGAATTCACTGAACTGGGTTGTGGTGCTAAATCCACGCCGAAAACCATGTTGAGCATTCGATAAAACATTATTGGACTCTAGAAATTCAATTATATGTTTGTAAATTATGTGTTCGAGTATTTTACAAGAATGAGATGTGATAGAAATGGGTCTGTAGTTCAGCAAGGACTGCTTATTGCCGGATTTGAATAGCGGAAGAATTTTAGCCGATTTCCAGGCAAGAAGGGCAACAGACGTCGACAGAGATTTCTGAAAAATAACAGTTAAATATCGACTAGTCCATAAAGAGTATCTAATGAGGAATGCATTATCTATATTGTCGGGACTACCTTTCTTTTTCGTATCAAGCTTCAAAATGAAATTCAGCACACCCTGGTTCGAAACAACAATGTCATCAATAGAACTATGCGTCGGCTCTATAAAAGGAGGAACAACGGAGTTATCAAGCGTAAAAACAGTTTTAAAGAAACTATTCAATGTGTTTGCAATCATAGCAGTTTCACTTGTAACTGTGTTGTTTATTTCAAAAGTATCAGTGGCGGATTCCTTTGGCAGAACAGAGCTCCAAAATTTACCTGGATTATTTCTAAGAAAACTTGTAAGTGTTACCTGGAAGTAAAAATCCCGAGCAGCATTAGTTTTGCTTCGAAGTTCCTCTTTAAGAGCAATGAATTGTGCAGTAACAACAGAATCACCGGTACGTTTAGCACGTCGCAAGCGTCCAAGTCGTCGCGACAGGTGCAAAATTTCCCGTGTGATCCAAGGCAGCTCTGAATTCGTCTTTTACGTTTTTAACGGTACAAAACGCGTGATACACAAGGTAACTAAATCACTAAAAAATGTAGTTGAAGTATCGACATCGTCAAAAAGACTAATCGCTTCAAACTGGCTAAAGGAAGTGCTAAGTGCGTCAATTATACCCACATCATCAGCATGGCTCATATCGCGGTAAGTAGAATAAATATATCGGGTTATCTGAACAGGGCCAGAAATGGATGCAAATACAGCTTTATGATCTGATATGCCTTCAACAACAGAACATTCGTAACCATAATCGCAGACCATAGGGCTAAAAAAGACCAGATCTAAAATCGCCGTGCTTCTTCTGACGTCACTGACTATTTGCTTTAAGCCGGTAGTCAGTGAAAAGTTCAATGCTTCTCTTTACAGTAGGGAATCATGGCCTAGCAGAGATAACGACGGCCAGTGTATATCGGGGACATTAAAATCACCCATACATATTAGATTTGGTGAATGAAGTGCTACTTCTAAAATGAATGCATTCAAGGAAATCATACGGTCTGCGATCAAGTTAGGTGGGCGGTAAAAGACGCCAACAACAAAAGTCAATGACTCTAAATAAATATTAAACCAAACGGACTCTGTTTGAGAGGGAGCATCAAGGACAGAAAATTTTAAGTCAGTGTTTAAATATAAGGCAACGCCACCGCCTCTACCTTCTGTTCTATCAGTTCTTATAACATTGAAGTCAGGTAGCGACACTTCGGCATTACAAATTTCACTACGAAACCACGTTTCCGTGACTCCAATGATATGGGGAAAGTATATGGGATGACACTACTCGTCTTATTTATGGTCCGAATTCACAGATATTAACGGGAAAATGTAACGATCTACTCACTAAGCTATCTAAATGGTCAATTGCTCATTGCCTAAAAATAAATCCTAGGAAAACTAAAGTAATGTTATTTCGCGCAAAAAAATAAAGCTTTTACTAGTAATCAAACTTTAGTGTGTGCTGGTAAAGAATTGCAAATTGTTGATGAACATAAAATATTAAGCGTTCCTTATTCTTCGCACCTTGCTTGGGATACACATACTGAAAATATCTAAAAGAAATTGTTTGCTATCACACGTGTTTTGTCTCGATGTCGTTGCCTTCTTCCACCCAAAGCAAAACTAAACATTTATTATACATTATTTTCTTCAGATTTAAATTACTGTAGCTTAGTGTGGGCAACGACAGAAAAGACAAACTTTATGAAAATCCTTTCTTTGCAAAAAAAAGGTGATTCGGCACATCGACAACATGGGTTTTCTTGACACAACGCGGCCAGCTTTTTTAAAGCATAAAATTATTAAAGTAGAATATCTATACACTTTTCCTTTTCTCAATTATTTTTACTTCTCAAATACAGCTTTCAAATTTTTCTTGGTGTCTACTGCATCTTTGACACATAAATTCATTTCTGTCAATACGAGAAAAGCAATGCGTGGTATGTGCCGTGGCTTCGTAATAAATATAGCCTACAGTGATTACAACATAATCTACCATACATTTCAAATAAATATTAAGGTACATATATTTCCTCATCCAAATATCTACGAATGCATTTTGTAAACATGTGATCACTGATTGTTTATCATTTATCGGAGCCCATTCGTGTTACCGATTTGTAACCCTTACACACATATATTTCTTTCTTCTGATGTATTGAATATATTTTATCTTAGTTTCTTTATAATTTTTTCTGTCTTGTTTTTATGTATTTACTTAATTTATTTATTTTAGTGCCTAACAATCTGACTATTTTTTTATGTAACCACCATGTATATCTTGTAAAGCACCATCGGCCTAGTCAAGCTGTTTACCAACAGCTTTTAGCCAATGATGTCCACCAGAACTCTTGTATTTCTGGAAATAAATATCTATGTACATAAATATCTAGAATATATCCAGTGGCATATACCCAAAGGTGCGAAAATAGATAATCCAAATAAATGTTTAGGAAAGTGAGACAGGTCGTTAAAATTATTAAGAGGTCTGTTTGCTTTAGAGATACCTAATAGTCGCCATTGCAGTTACGAATTTTATGCCGTGGTTAAATTTTTATTACGCAGAGTGGAGGCGTACTGAATGACACTAATTTCACTGTCAAAATTTGGTAATATAAAAGCCAGAGCACCTTGTGGCAAATACTTAACTGCCCTTCGTGGGCGGTTAAGTATTTTCTGTGCTTTAGAGAAATTGCTGTGCATCAAAACACAGGTGAACTCACTGGAAGTTTTTTTTTTTTCAACATTCCGTGACGGCCAACTTCAGCATTGAAGCCAGCGTCACAGAACCGTATATCCGTTCATTGTTCTCAGTCCGCGCTTAGATAATTACACAGTACGCTATAAAATAAAACCATATGAATAAAATGGTCCTATCAAATAAAAAGGTAGAATATGAGCACGAATATCTTTATGCTGACGCTACAGTAACAACAACAACTGTGTAGAAATGCAAAGCTTCTGCCTTTGCATTTCTACAGGAGGCACTGGAAAAGCTACTTCCAGACTACGGGCACGGCTGTGACCAATGCTAGGCTGGCAATCAGTTCGAAAGGGAATGTTTTATAGATAATCAGAAACATATAAAAATTGATTTTGAGGTGCAGCATCGGAAAGCAAGTGGACTCTTTCATATTGTGTGAGCGTGCACACACATTTACTAGCACCTAGTCAAGAAAAGTTGTCGCAGTTTCACCTGAAAGGCGAAACATCAATTGCGATAGCAAACTTGTAGAGAGCTATACGGAGTAATGATATTAGCTTTATCAGCTGTATAAACTTGGACATGCAGCAGCATCGGCAACACGCAGAACTGTTGTCGACGCCATCGGCGTTTTGCCCGCGTTCGCTCAAAATGCGTGCGGCGTTGGTGACTGTTGCCGGAGCCTCTGATATAAATAGGCACTTGGTGCCGCAGCTAAACGTCGCCTCCCTTCCCTCCCCCTCCCCCACGGCCTCTCGCGCGTTGGAAGAAGGCGCGTTTGCTCTACATATATGGTGATTGTAAAGGAGAAAAGAGACGCCTACTTCTGCAGCCCTTAAGCGAGCACGGCGCAGAACGCGCGTTTGTTCTCCGCCGTGCGTTCACTCCCCGTGAAAGACGCGCCCCTCGCGCCCTTTCACTCGCACATACAGCGTTCGGCGCGCGGCGACGATTTCTTCTCCAAATGACGTCATACGGAACCTCACGGCGACGGCGACGGCGACGCCGACGGCAGAAATCTGCTTTTGAGTGTCCATATAATTGCTATCGCAATAATATTATTCAGTTGCCCGCGACCATTCGTCCGGCAAGTTTCTATCATTTCCAGGACTCGTCCACTGAGTACCCCTGTACGAAGCTTTGTCCACGCGATTCTAACTTGCCTTGTCCTATTTTCCCCTTTCCTTCTCGCCTTGCTTTCCAAACATTGCCAAGTTTAGGACAGTTGGAGTTTATAACAACACATTATTGTGAATAAATATTTTCGACACCAATCCTGAATATTACGCAAACAAACCTTCTCTTTAAAATTATTTTGTTGAAGCACACCTCAAAGCCATAGGCACTTCAGTTTAAATACCAGTGTGACCAAAAGTGACCAGACAGCTTGAAAGCGCTTCTTAACGGGAAACTATTTCACGGTGATCAATTTCAAGCATGCATGAATTTATTGATAATGTACCTGCCTCCAGACGGTGACCCGTTGAAAACCATACAATAGCGGTGTTGTCACTTCTAAAATCACCGGAAGCTCGTGTGCCTTTACGAATGAGGCAGCAAAGTTTAACCCTACTTGCAGGCATGTAATATCATCATTCTTGCCTTTTCGATTTTATCTCCGGAGTGAAATGAAAAAAAAAGAATCCTAACAATGCGATTCAGTTCCGGTTCACGCAAAAAAGCCAGTTTTAAAAGCGAAGCTGTTTAAGCCAGCCGTTATTTGTGCGTGTGCCACGAAATTATCATCATCAGCATTCACTCGAGCGTCGTCGACTTCTTCCGCAGTTTAAGCCAGCCGTAATTTGTGCGTGTGCCACGAAATTATCATCAGAATTGGCTCGAGCGTCGCCGTCTTCTTCCGTAGTTTAAGCCAGACGTAATCTGTGCGTGTGCCAGGAAATTATCATCATCGGCATTTGCTAGAGCGTCGTCGCCTTCTTCCGCAGTTTAAGCCAGCCGTAATTTGTGCGTGTGCCACGAAATTATCATCATCAGCATTGGCTCGAGCGTCGCCGTCTTCTTCCGCAGTTTAAGCGAGCCGTAATTTGTGCGTGTGCCACGAAATTATCATCATCAGCATTGGCTCGAGCGTCGTCGTCTTCTTCCGCAGTTTAAGCGAGCCGTAATTTGTGCGTGTGCCACAAAATTATCATCATCAGCATTGGCTCGAGCGTCGTCGTCTTCTTCCGCAGTTTAAGCCAGCCGTAATTTGTGCGCGTGCCACGAAATTATCATCATCGGCATTTGCTGGAGCGTCGTCGCCTTCTTCCGCAGTTTAATCCAGCCGTAATTTGTGCGTGTGCCACGAAATTATCATCATCAGCATTGGCTCGAGCGTCGCCGTCTTCTTCCGTAGTTTAAGCGAGCCATAATTTGTGCGTGTGCCACGAAATTATCATCATCAGCATTGGCTCGAGCGTCGCCGTCTTCTTCCGCAGTTTAAGCCAGCCGTAATTTGTGCGTGTGCCACAAAATTATCATCATCAGCATTGGCTCGAGCGTCGTCGACTTCTTCCGCAGTTTAAGCCAGCCGTAATTTGTGCGTGTGCCACGAAATTATCATCATCAGCATTGGCTCGAGCGTCGCCGTCTTCTTCCGCTCTTTAAGCCAGACGTAATTTGTGCGTGTGCCACAAAATTATCATCATCAGCATTGACTCGAGCGTTGTCGCCTACTTCCGCAGTTTAAGCCAACCGTAATTTGTGCGTGTGCCACGAATTTATCATCATCAGCATTGGCTTGAGCGTCGCCGTCTTCTTCCGCAGTTTAAGCCATACGTAATTTGTGCGTGTGCCACGAAATTATCATCATCAGCATTGGCTCGAGCGTCGTCGTCTTCTTCCGTAGTTTAAGCGAGCCGTAATTTGTGCGTGTGCCACGAAATTATCATCATCAGCATTGGCTCGAGCGTCGTCGTCTTCTTCCGCAGTTTAAGCGAGCCGTAATTTGTGCGTGTGCCACGAAATTATCATCATCAGCATTGGCTCGAGCGTCGCCGTCTTCTTCCGTAGTTTAAGCGAGCCGTAATTTGTGCGTGTGCCACGAAATTATCATCATCGGCATTGGCTCGAGCGTCGTCGCCTACTTCCGCAGTTTAAGCCAACCGTAATTTGCGCGTGTGCCACGAAATTATCATCATCAGCATTGGCTCGAGCGTCGTCGCCTACTTCCGCAGTTTAAGCCAACCGTAATTTGTGCGTGTGCCACGAAATTATCATCATCAGCATTGGCTCGAGCGTCGCCGTCTTCTTACGCAGTTTAAGCCAGCCGTAATTTGTGCGTGTGCCACGAAATTATCATCATCAGCATTGACTCGAGCGTTGTCGCCTTCTTCCGCAGTTTAAGCCAGCCGTAATTTGTGCGTGTGCCACGAAATTATCATCATCAGCATTGGCTCGAGCGTCGCTGTCTTCTTCCGCAGTTTAAGCCAGACGTAATTTGTGCGTGTGCCACGAAATTATCATCATCAGCATTGACTCGAGCGTTGTCGCCTTCTTCCTCAGTTTAAGCCAGCCCTAATTGGCGCGTGTGTCACGAAATTATCATCATCAGCATTGGCTGGAGCGTCGCCGTCTTCTTCCGCAGTTTAAGCCAGACGTAATTTGTGCGTGTGCCACGAAATTATCATCATCAGCATTGCCTCGAGCGTCGTCGACTTCTTCCGCAGTTTAAGCCAGCCGTAATTTGTGCGTGTGCCACGAAATTATCATCATCGGCATTTGCTGGAGCGTCGTCGCCTTCTTCCGCAGTTTAATCCAGCCGTAATTTGCGCTTGTGCCACGAAATTATCATCATCGGCATTGGCTCGAGCATCGTCGTCGTCTTCCGCAGTTTAAGCCAGCCGTAATTTGTGCGTGTGCCACGAAATTATCAGCATTGGCTCGAGCGTCATCGACTTCTTCCGCAGTTTAAGCCAGCCGTAATTTGTGCGTGTGCCACGAAATTATCATCATCAGCATTGGCTGGAGCGTCGTCGCCTTCTTCCGCAGTTTAATCCAGCCGTAATTTGCGCGTGTGCCACGAAATTATCATCATCGGCATTGGCTCGAGCGTCGTCGCCTACTTCCGCAGTTTAAGCCAACCGTAATTTGCGCGTGTGCCACGAAATTATCATGATCAGCATTGGCTCGAGCGTCGCCGTCTTCTTCCGCAGTTTAAGCCAGACCTAATTTGTGCGTGTGCCACGAAATTATCATGATCAGCATTAGCTCGAGCGTCGTCGTCTTCTTCCGCAGTTGAAGCCAGCCGTAATTTGTGCGTGTGCCACAACATTATCACCAGCATTGCTCGAGCGTCGTCGTCTTCTTCCGCAGTTTAAGCCAGCCGTAATTTGTGCGTGCAGCACGAAACTGCCGCGCGGTAGCCATGGCAACCAGGCGATGCCACACTGACATGGTTCCGCCGAGCTCCTGCCAGCTGCGCGCTACTGCGCATGCAGCGTGACGTCGCTATGGCGCGTCTGCCCGCGCCGCCCGAGAGAAATAAAATAAATAAAACAAAATGAACGTTCTTCGCAAAGCAGTATTCGAACTCTGGTACCCACGGTCCGAAGGCGAGTGTGATAACCACTGCGTGATCACTTTTCTTTCTTGCGAGGGACTTATTGTATCATGTATTTGCGAGAAAAATACTATCTGCGAAAAACACACACGCTTGCAGAACGAGCATTTATGGGAACCATTGGTTGCATTGTACGGATGATTGCAACACAACTTCCTTTTGGAGAGAGAAAGAGAAAATGAGTGCCAGAGAAAAATAGATAATAAAAAGAGAGAGAGATAACCTAGCTACAGCCAATAGACTCAATGAATCGGCAAGCTTCGCTGTGTCTTGAGCTTTGCGCGGCCTAATGCAAACTTTCGCCTTTTTTTCGGTTTGCTATTCAGCTTTGGTTAAATAACCTGGTGAGGATGCATGTCTCTAGGTACGAAGTTTTCAGCAACGGCCATCGGCCACTGGGGCCAGTTGCCCGGGAGATGGGGACCTGGAACGACTCCTCGGCAATGGCGAACGACGTGTGCGAGAAGCGGACGGCCGCATCAGATTCCTATCAGAGGCCGGTCAGGTGTTGCTCACGCTTCCAGTCCAGAACGCATTTCTCAGAGGCATGTACGCCGGAAAGAGGGCACCGAGGGGTGATCGTAGCGCAAAGAAAAGGCAGGTGGTCGACGATTTCGAGTTAGTTGGCGGTAGTTGCAGAAGCTTTCGACAGGGCCAGGCACACTGCTGTGGTAACACACCGGACGGGAACTAAACTCACGTATCTCCTTGTAGCTTTCGGGCAAGCGATTACGCGGCCGACAATTGGTATCGTCGAGCTACGCGCCATAACCAACTGGCGCGTGTTGGGAGGAATCACTGAACCGGGAGCACGGATCACATTCGAGCCCGGACGAATGTTCCACCGTGGAGCGCTGGATGGCTCTACGCTCGTCAGTGTCCGCAGAGTTGACCATTTGCTGTTGCACAGGCGGAGATTGTCAGCACGCAGTCCCGTGGAGGGAATAGGTACCCGGGAGGATTGTAGTAGCTCGTGTCATTTATTCATGGCGAAGCACCTCTTTGCGGACGATTTTTCGTATCGACGCCGTCAAGTCAAACGACGAGCATAAATCCAGACGCTGAACCGTCGTAGCCATGGCTAAACGGCCCATATTTGCCGTGGTCCTACGCATATTGACTGTCTCAAAAATTCATCAGATATGAATGGCGTGGACACCGAGTTGATGTTTTCCTTACCAATGATGAAATTATAAATATATTTGGCTACCCTTCTAGGTGGTGTCCAACTTTGTCTTTCTGAGACATTCGTAGATGCGCACACTTGCACAGATTAATATTAGGCCTCAGTGGGAGTAATGCCTCAGTGTTTAAGTACTACCTATATGATTCTCCAGGAAGCTGCTCTCCTTGAGCGAGCGCCTGCTCGGGGTGTTTCTTTGCGGCAGGGTCGTAAACGCATTCCTTTAATTAGTCAACAACGTAAATACCATGACACAAGCGTGTTTTCATGGTTTTCAAACCACAACAGTGCTGTGTAAGTCAAAGGAGAACATGACACTTCTGAGCTGGGCTTTTGAGTCCCACTTATTGTGCCTACTCACCCGTTTTTACTGAGTCAGTCAGTCGTCTACATCTTCTCCCGCTTTTCCACCGAAGGTGCGTGGCATTCTGGGGGATGATGATTTAGAACGAGACGTTGATGTCGGGGAATCTCCACGGCTGTAAATTCGCGTTGGATAAGGGAAAGTCCAGCGAAGCGACGAATGTGACGAAGGCTCAGTGGTTCTGTGGTTGGTCGCGTTACGATCACCTGCGCGAAAACTGCTGCGCAGGCGAAAGAACCTTCCTTTCTTAAAATACGTGGTAGCGAGTGCAAGACGGGCTCGGCGTGGAGCTCTTTATTTTCCTTCCTTTTCTTCTATCTATCAATCTAGCAAATACCACTCCCTCTTGTTCAGCTAACCTCGACAATATATTGACTTGCAATGTCCGCAAAAATGCGTCGCCAATCCAAGTAGTCTAATTTCCTCATGTGTGCGTGACGAATTGTACAAATCCACAGCGCACAGCACCAATTTAGTTCACGAATTTCTTCGCCTTCTCATTCTTTTTTTTTTTTTGAACTAGTGTGCAAAAGGTCGTCCTCTTGGGACAAGTTCATTCAAATGCGTATAAAACAACCAGCTCCCTTAGCGGCCACGAAGAGCAACAAAGCACGGTTTCTGCGGCCAAGTATGTTATTTAAAAGCAACTAACCTGACAGCATGGCGGAGAAATGTATAGATTCTGCACTAGAATGTACGCGTGATCCAACAGGTTATTTTACACGTGACCGGCACTCTTCTCACAGCTGAATACATGCTAACAATCGCCTTTGAAATATGAGAATTATAAAAAAAACGCCCAGAAGCATTTTTCTGCAGATGAAAACAATTTAGTGTGAAGTTGCTGTGCCAATAAGAATATTGCAGGAGATTCTCTAACTTTAAAGACTGTTTTCAGCTGGTTGCAACAGGATTTCGATACAACCAAAAAACTGCTCCAAAATTGCCATCTTCATAACAGTCTTCAACATTTCACTCCAAATTATCCTGATACTGAGCTGACGTACGCTCGTGTGGACCGAGGGCGATTGGCTTGTATGAATGGTGACCAATTTCTATTATAAGGTTAATTCGGATTTCTTAGTTTATTCCTTGTACGCTGTACAAGATAGTTGCTTTAAAATTTTTTTTCTTTACTTTTGGTACATTTGACTTTAGGCTGTTGTGTGCAGAATGTAATCCGTGTCACTTTAGTAGCGCCCTCGAAATAATTACAATTATTTAAGAGCTTTCTGTGCCGAATGCTGGAAAAGTGGTCAAGTCACTAAAACGTACGCAATTCCTGTGTGTGCTTCACGTAAATAGAATAAGCTTTAGTAGTACTATGTCCCCAATTTCTACTAAAGCGCCAAAGCAGTTACACTGCCCCGCTACATATCAACTCGCCATATACCTACACAGGTAATTTTACATCGCATAATTGTGCTTATGTCTGTGGACTTGAAAATTGTATTTGAAAGCGAACAATTTGATTGTAATGGAAACGACGTAACTCTACCAGCTGAATTACTTTTCAGTTCTCACATTTTGGTTTCTGAGGACAGTTGAATGTGGCACAAAACGCCTTATTGGAATTCATCCACAAAAACGAATATTCAAGTGCTGCCGCTGTTTCCCGGTTAACTATGTGGCAGCAATACAGTACAGGTTAACAGGTTAACAATACATACAGGTTAACAATACATAACAGGTTAACAATACAGGTTAACAATACATACATAACAATACAGGTTAACTATGTGGCAGCAATACAGTACGTATTGCTGAAAGTTGTGGCAATAATACCATCGCCATGAATGCCACAGCGTGTTAGGTATATGCGTTGGGACATACACTCTCGCCGTATAAATTAGACCTTGATGAATTCTGCGTATAGTTTCGTACCAAAACCGTAGTATGTTGTTTTATGGCACCAAAGTTACTAGGATAAAAAATTTTATGTTAGGCTGAACTCTTATATTAGGCAAAATATATTCTAGTCGACAGAATTTATCAGTTGCATTCATTTTAAATAATATAGCATTTTAATACGTCATTCAAGTGATGTGCGCGTATTCAAATAAGGGCCAAACTAGCAAAATACAACAATTAATAATTGTTATTTAAAAAAATAGGGGTGTCATACAATGGCCGGGCATTTGTTTTTGTTTTTTTTTGCGTGTAAAATATTGAATAATTCGACCGATCGTAAAAAAACGAATGCTTGTCCCATTTCGGAACGTGCACATAAGTGTATTGCTTGTACTCATCAATGTCATTCCAGAGTAAATCACACGCTGTACTCAAACCTTGGACAAGACCAGAATGACACTTGGATGGAAGTCCACAGTTATCCAGGTGAGAAAAATAATTTTTGCATTGGTAGAGCTCATTTATACCTGCACTAAAATAGTTTAATGCGAAAACGGTCGAAGTGAGAAGCAGTATTGCAAAGTCTGGAAAATATATAACAACCATTGGCCATATCAGAATCGCTGCATTTACAAAAGGGAAGTTGCACGGATAGAATGGCAATGGGGATACCTTATTATTAAATTATATTTTGCGGCTCTACTCAAGCTGGAGGAAGTAGGACGTAAGGTATGACTTATGAAAGTATGGACATGTAACCAAGTTTAGCAGAATACAATAAAGGAGCTAAATAATATCGATGTCCTTGAGGGCGAAATATTGCGTCATAAACATTGTACCGGGTCTCGGCCTAGAAATGTCTCATATACGCAGACGCTGATAGCGCACTTTTGCTCGAAGCAAAAAAAATTGACTGTGGCTTAACTCAATTGTGCCTGGGTGTGCGTAGCGAGAGGTGGGGTCATTCTTATTGTTTAGCTTGATTCTTTCCACGGTTACAACTTTATCGTTTAGCTTCGTAGGTCTTACTGTTTAGGTTTGGTTGTTACCTCTCATGATGTTACGGTTACAATAAAGACTAGACATTTTTAAACTGTAACGCATTTATGTTGAAAGTCTTCATCTTGTTGTTTCTCAATTGCCACAAAGAGGGCCCGATGGTCGATAAGGCGGGAGGATAAGGGGTTGTCAGCCAGTGACTTGAACACGTTTTCGGTGCTATCCTCATCTGAATCCACTCGCCTGGCCGCACGCTTCTCGAGGTGTGCTGCTCGTTCTTCCTACGTCTCCTCAGCTCGCTGCCTCCTCTTGGTTTCGTTCCGACGACGAAGCCTGGCTTCTTTCAGTTTCTCCGACTCACTTTCCATATCTGACGATGAATGCCACCAAGCCGCCCCTTCTATATGTACAATGCAACGCCGGTTTCTCTTCTGTTGCAACACGGTTTCACCACCTCCTCTGACGTCATGCCAGATGCAAGCGGCGAACGCTTCCAACACAACTGTGGTGGCGGCGGCGCGTCGCCGCGCCTTGTTAACTCAAGTAGACGATGGCAGATGGCGTGGCGAGCGGCGCTGCCAGCTGCGGCGGTTGCTAGGCAACGGCTCAGCTCGCGGTGCGGCCACTGGCCACAGCGAAACGGCAAGAATGCGGCCAGTGCAGCGCTGGCTACAAAACGCTCTTCTAGTTAGCTGGAAGGAACATAAGCTCAGCCGTAGGCTCCACAAAAAGTCACAGGACGGCGTGGCACACGCCGCACAGTCACAGCGTAAGCTGGTGGAGCGGCTCAAGAGTAGCTCCAATATTGGCACCACGCACCACAGGGTCTTCGCGGCAGTCTGTTTGCCTCGTTTTGACGAGAACGATCTGAACTGTCCGCCCGGCGTCGACGGCGACCTGCGGCTTGTAATGCTCTCTGCACAGCAGTCTGCTGAGCCAGATCAAGCCTTACAACTGCAACTTAAATGTCGGGCGCTCCGCGTTTGCACGCACTTTAACTAGATTGCACCACCCTACTGGCGGAGGCTCTGCAGCTCGGGAGCGCGTTGATTGCGCGCCTCGTCTGAATCGCATATCGTCGTATGCGCCTGCGGACGCTGCGTTTGCAGGCATCTTACCTAGATGGCGCCACCATACTGGCGGAGGCTCGAGTCGTCTCACCCTGCGTGCTTGCCTTATATATGGGTATTTTCCGCGGTCCGATAGGAAGCGCTTGCGTAGCTCAGTGGTAGAGTATCCGGCTCCCACGCAGCGGGCGCGGCCTCGATACCGGCGGGAATCGGGTACTTTTTTCGCGTTTCCGGCGATAGCGGTTACGCGGCGGGCGCCGGCGGCGGCATCATCGCCACCCGAAACGGCTATTGGAATGAGCCCATAAGAGCTTACGCTGTAAAAGATCGTTTAGCTGAATCGCTAGATTGAGGAACGCTGTCAAATGCTCTCCAGGCAACAGTGGCACGAGGTTTGTAGCTAGTTCGATGGCCAGATGCACGCAGGGGGCAGTGGAACTTGCTCAAGCACCTGCTCAATGAATCAAACTCGAAACCCAACCAGAGGGGAGCAGATCCGGGCGGGATCTCTAATAGGCTCCTTCGTAATCTGGACGATGCTTCCATACAAACGCTCACGAACGATATTAACAAGGTGTGAAAACAGGGACTCGTCCTGGAATCGTCGGAAATGGCGTCAGTCATTCATATCCCGAAACTGGGACGCCCTATGGGTGTCTTTAATATCAGGACCATATCGCTTACATCCTGTATAGTCAAGGTGGCCTAACACGTCATTAACAACCGCATTTCAAAACACATTGAAGAGCACGGTCTCTTTCCGTACAACGTGATTGGCTTCCGGCCGGCACTCTCGACCCAAGGCACCATGATGTTGATCAAACATCAGATTATCGACGTGCAGACGAGAGATGTCAGGGCAATCCTGGGCCTTGACCTGGAGAAAGCCTTTGATAGTCTCTCGACCACGCCTATTCTCAAATTTATCTCTAGTTTTGGCTTGGGGAATAGATTTCATGCATTCATCAGCTTCTTCCTCAAAAGCAGAAGGGCCCCGATTAAGATAGGAGATCTCAAATCAGAACCACTCGTTCTTGGCTCCAAAGGTACGCCATAGGGTTCGGTGGTCTCACCCCTTTTATTCAACATTGCTCTCTGTGGGCTCTCCAAGAGGCTTTCGCAAGTCGAGGGCATACGTGATACCTTCAACGCCGACGATATCACCGTCTGGTGTACGGGCAGCAGTGAGGGCAGAATCGATTAGGCACTCCAACTGGCTGTAGATTACAGCGAGGCTTTCCTTCGACTCCGACCCAACAGAATAGGTGTGAAACCTAAGGGCTGAGTCCCCGTCTCAGACGTCAATATAAAGCTTCGAACCAGCTCTGGTCGTCTCATCCCTAGGGTAGAGGTCATCAGAGCTCTTGGCATGCTTATAAAGGTTAATGGCATTAATGGGCAGACCATAAACAAGCTCCCAGCTAAAACGAAAAGCATGGTTCTGCTTATTACTAGAGTATCCAACTCTCGAGGTGGCCTCAGGGAGGACAATTTACTAAGGCTGTTCCACGCTTATTTAATGAGCAACATTACCTACGTTGCTGTCATGCACTGCTGGCAGGGTCATCAAAAGGCTAAGCTCAATCTCCTGAACCGCAAGAGCATCGAGAGAGTGCTAGGAGTCCCTTCGAGCACTAGCACGGAACGGCTCATGCAACTGGGTATTCACAACACGTTGGAAGAGATAATGGAGGCACAGCGTACGGCTCAGATGGCCAGGCTCTCCTCCTCGGCCTCGGGCAGGAGCATCCTGGCCGTCCTAGGATGTCGTCTAGCTCCAGAAGAGGAAGGCAAACATAATCTCACTAAAGAGCAAAGGGCTTACATTACGGTCCCTCCGTTTCCCCGCAACATATACCCGCAGCACAATGCCGGGAGACGAAGGGCCGGGGGTGAAGCCTCGCTAAAAGACCTTCGTGCAAACCCACAGTCTGCATGCTTCGTAGACGCGGCGCAGTACGGTCGATCGGCCAACCTCTCGGTCGTCACGGTTGATCACATAGGTTCTGTTCTCCACTGTGCTTCTATGAGGAACGCCACTCCCGCTAAGGCCGAGCAGGTAGCGATCGCCCTCGCTCTCTTTGACGAGACTGCCGAGCGGCGGTCAGGGCCTTTGCTTCCGAATCAGTATCAGCTGAAGTAACTCACTTCGGAGCACATCTGGCCTCCATGGCGAACATGAACGAGATCGCCCACGCCCGAGCACGCGAACTTACTCACCGCGCTGGGCAGCCTCGGGGATCTTCGGACTCCAATCTAGCGGTCTTTAGGGACGTTCTCCTCACTTTTAATGAGATCATAAAGCATTATCAGTTGGGCAGGAAGGTCTTCCCCCTTCCTCACGCGAAGCTCTTTAGAGCACAGGCATCTACCCTCCACATGTTTCATACCAGATCATACCCTAGTCTTTATACCCACAGCCATTTTATCGAAGACCTTGATACAGCGTGCTCAGATTGTGGCGCCACTTGTACGTTAGATCACATGCTCTGGCAGTGCCCCTCACTATAGGGTTTTTAACGCACAACCGAAGAGGAATGGAGCTCCACGCTCAGGAGCTCAGACCTTCCACATAAACTCAGGGCCGTCCATAGGGCCCACGACGCGGCGGTGAGGCTCGGCCTACCCGTCCCGACGTGGGAGCGGCCCACTGCTCTACCGCCTTGAGCGGTAGCGCTCCTCAGGACCTAAATAACGTTGTCTGTCTGTCTGTCTGTCTGTCTGTCTGTCTGTCTGTCTGTCTGTCTGTCTGTCTGTCTGTCTGTCTGTCTGTCTGTCTGTCTGTCTGTCTGTCTGTCTGTCTGTCTGTCTGTCTGTCTGTCTGTCTGTCTGTCTGTCTGTCTGTCTGTCTGTCTGTCTGTCTGTCTGTCTGTCTGTCTGTCTGTCTGTCTGTCTGTCTGTCTGTCTGTCTGTCTGTCTGTCTGTCTGTCTGTCTGTCTGTCTGTCTGTCTGTCTGTCTGTCTGTCTGTCTGTCTGTCTGTCTGTCTGTCTGTCTGTCTGTCTGTCTGTCTGTCTGTCTGTCTGTCTGTCTGTCTGTCTGTCTGTCTGTCTGTCTGTCTGTCTGTCTGTCTGTCTGTCTGTCTGTCTGTCTGTCTGTCTGTCTGTCTGTCTGTCTGTCTGTCTGTCTGTCTGTCTGTCTGTCTGTCTGTCTGTCTGTCTGTCTGTCTGTCTGTCTGTCTGTCTGTCTGTCTGTCTGTCTGTCTGTCTGTCTGTCTGTCTGTCTGTCTGTCTGTCTGTCTGTCTGTCTGTCTGTCTGTCTGTCTGTCTGTCTGTCTGTCTACACAGACGACGCGAACATTGTATTTAGAGGAAAGGCAAAACACTGTGTACAGAAATATGTAAACTCATATCTGGTGCAGTTGTTTTGCTGTACAAGAAGAGACGTTAAAGGGATCCTTTACCCGCCGTGGTTGCTCAGTGGCTACGGTGTTGGGCTGCTGAGCACGAGGTCGCGGGATCGAATCCCGGCCACGGCGGCCGCATTTCGATGGGGGGCGAAATGTGAAAACACCCGTGTACTTAGATTTAGGTGCACGTTAAAGAACCCCAGGTGGTCCAACTTTCCGGAGTCCCACACTACGGCGTGCCTCATAATCAGATCGTGGTTTTGGCACGTAAAACCCCATAATTTAATTTTTCAAAGGGATCCTGAACCACTCCCCGGGTCTCGTGAAGAAAAATTTGGAGGACGTCATGTTTCGCCTTTAAGAGTGGAACGCGATAGCATTCAAAGATCCTTGGCTGCCTATCAGGCTTCCAGGAAACTGCAGCTTTTTCAAGCGAAACTTGTATACGCTAGCCTGCGCCGGTGATGTAATGCAAAAAAAAAACCTGTTGCTCTCAGAGCGCATGCCGAGCACACGGCACGTGCTCCGCACGCACTCGTACCAATGCTCCCGCGTTGCTCGTCGTCGTCTGCTTCCACAGCTGGCTTCATTGCTGCTGATCATTCCAGCTAAGAATTTCACCTCTGTTCTGTCGTCGTAATGGGGAGGCCGCGTTTATGGTGTTATGAGCCATTACTTAAGGGGTATGAGCCATTCATTGTCTTACGTAACGGACAGATTTAATTTTGAAGAAATTTCATGAAAATCCATCCAGAATGAAAGCGCTCGGGAAAGGGCTCGTCGTTGACGTGCCGATTCTAGCGTGAGGGCTTCCGAAGCCCAGGCGAAATGTCAGCGAAGAGCCGCTGCCCCGAGTTGAGGGAGGGCGATGTTGAGGCCAAACGTCAGCGAAGAGCCGCCGACCCCTAGGTGCGGGAGTGCGATGTGGAGGCCAAACGTCAGCGTTGTCTAGCCGTCCAGGAACGCGACGACGGTGATGCACGCGTCGGCAACGCTATCACCACTTTCCCCGGTGTGACGGTAAGGTTTCAACGCGAGTTTCACAACCGCAACTTCGGAGCCAGCCGCAGTGCGTGTGACCGGTTGTGGTTTGAGCACAACGTGGTACTCGTCAGTGCAACGCGCTGGGAGGAACACCGAAGAAACGCACCACAAGCTTCGCTTACCTCCATTTCCTCGACAGGGGAGCGGCTACTAATTTTTGTCGAACTTAGCCTCCGCGCACAGCTGCACAGCACTTGCATGTAGACTCCCTAGGCTGCCGTAGAGCCCCTGGCTACAGCGTACTAGAATAGGGTTCCAGTACACTGTAACCTGGCTGCCGAGGAGGCGAGCACTTTCTGGATGGTGTTTTTGCAAGGATGGTATTTTTTCGCGTCGCTCTATGAATTGTATAAATCTGGAAAAGGGGTGTGTGCCCGAGTTTCGGCATAGGAAAATTATGTGTTTTTTTTCGTATATTAACAGCGAAGCTGTTTAAGCCAGCCGTAATGTGTGGTTCGTATCAAGAAACTGCCGCGCTGTAGCCATGGCAACCAGGAGGACGGCGCAACGCATGCGCACGCAGTCTCCCCCTCTCCAGCTCCCTCCCTTCCCGACCCCCGCCCCTCTTCTCTCCGCGGCGCACTGAGCCAGGAGAAAAAAAAAGGCGAAAGCTTGCACTAGGCCATGCAAAGCTCAAGACACAGTGAAGCTGGCCCATTGATTGCGTCTCCTGGTTGTAGCTAGGCTGAACTTTGCTATGCCGAGGTTTAAACTTGGTTGTAGTTAGGCCTATACTCGTGTGCTAGTACTGGAAAAACTGCTGTAGTACTGGAATAATGATTTTTACTGGAAAAGTACGCCGCACCATGACGCCACCGCCGTGCCACGGCCGCTGGATAAAAAAAAAGGGCAGTTTTTTTTTTATACAGCGGCCGTGGCCGTGCTATCGCCGCCGCCACAGCTGGTATGACGTCATGCTCCCCCATACCGTCGCGCTACCACCGCGCACCTTGCCAGTACTACCGCAGCCTTTCCCAGACCCGCACAGGTGACGTACACGAGTATAGGTAAGCTACCATCAAGTTTAAACCTCCTACATAGCCAAGTTCAACCTAGCTACAACCAAGAGACGCAATCAATTGGTCAGCTTCGCCGTGTCTTGAGCTTTGCGCAGCCTATAGTGCAAGCTTTCGCCTTTTTTTTTTTTTTTTCAAGTTACAATCCGACGCTATCACGTCTGTAGCTTGTGGTTCAGTCGTACATTACACATTTTCTGACGTATTTTACTATGAGAAATTCAATTTTGTTCACTAAACAGTTTGCGCCACTCAGAGGGCCTGCGCGGTCGGGGTGATACAGGATGACTATTTCCGCCAACGACGCCGCGTGGTCTCGCCCACGCCGACACCGGATTTTCTGCGACACGGGGCACTTACGGCTGTCGCTTTAAAAATTGAAGGACGCTTAACCTGTGCCTTTAAGAGTGAAGCGATAGCATTCATAGATCTCTTACTTCATCTCACGTTTCTCGGCAGCTGCAACTCATGTAACCGTAATGTTTACCGGGAAACGCTGGCGGTGAACGCTATGGACGAAGGCGAGCTTTCTGGTAGATACGCGGCCTCTTGCGCTGGCTGATCTTCTTTTATCGTTTCGCACTTCTAATATCTCTCTCTGAAAAGATTTTACATAAAAGGCATGCGCTGTCGGTGTTTTGTTACCAGGCATTTGTTTGTGGGCGGTCATTCTCAAAATCCCGAGGAATAATTTGTAAGGAATGTAAAACAAGCTATGAGTAACTTAAGTGAAAGAAGATATTAAGTTTGCGTATAGGATACATACGGCAATTTTCGATCACGGGACGCGAACGCTGGCTACGGCGCTGTCGCGTGTCACCGATCTCCGTCGGTGACGCGGAACGTAGGCGCACCTGGTTAGGCCTAACGTCGGGATGCGCCGCAACTTCTTCTGTGAGTGCCGACGTGGCGTCCCGAGGACTATCGAACGCGTCAGTCCACGGAGCTTCTCTCGAACTTCGCCGAGGTCGACGGCCGCACCCTGAAATGCCCATGTCTCGGACTCGACCGAACCTCTGTCTCCCGTTGCCAGTGCAACGGGAGACAGAGGCGACCTTCTTGGCCGAGAACCACGTCGATAATCCCCGGACAGTGCCGTTTTTCCTTAGATTACAGGTGGGGTCATGCGCCTCGAGGGCTCGTGCTGCTCGGACTGCTACGTGCTTCTCGTGCTCTTCTTTTTCGGGCCGCAGGCGGCCTCTTACATATATGACAGGCGCCAACCCCGACACCGGATTTTCTGTGACACGGGGCCCTTAATGATATCGCGTGAAAACGCTATTCCTTTACATCTTAAAGGGAATAACCAAAAATTTTTTATGGTACCCATATTTTTTAAGTGCAATGGAAAGCTTACCGGTCAGAAGTCGAATTAGACTGTTGAATCATGCTCAAACATTATTTGTCAGAATTTTTGAGTCTGCAGTGGACTGCCTCGATTATGCAGTCTGGGACTGTCCGTAAACCGTCCACGGTTTCCGGTCTGTCTAGCCCTGACATGAGGGTACGTCCCAGTCACGTGATCCAGCTGTCAGGGACTGTACGAGGTTTCACTCGAAAGAATCGCGACCGGAAGTCATCTTCCGGGCTGCGTCTGCTCATACCTACTGGCAGATAACACCACTATTCAGCGGATTATTGTGGCCTCCCAGATGGTGTAGCATCGGAGGCCACGTCGCTGACATAAGCATAACGGTTGCATAGTGGAATCGCAGCATGAGCGCATAGAATCTGTTCCCAAAGCGCTGTTTACGTCTAGCTCTCGCTCTTCGTGCCACTAACCGCTTTTTTTAAGATAGCTCAGTGCCTGCTAAATTTAAGCGCAATTCCCACACGAACGTAAGCAAAATCGTGGTCGTACTGCGTCGCTGTTCGCTCAGAAAGCGCCCGCCGATACCCTCAAAGATCTTAAGACCGTTTACGAAAGGCCCCACGCGTGTCTATGACAGAGCGCGTGTACACCGTCTACAAATCCTACGCGTCAAAAAGCAAACGCTTGAACTTCGCAAGAGAAGGCATCAGCATATGTGTGTGAACAGCAATCGGCGCGAAGCTCCAGTTGAATACAACCACAGCTATCTACGTGAAATAACCACATGGAATATGATATGCTTTCTCGAACAACAGTTTCACTCACCTGAAAAGTGAAATCCACCTGTTTACTAAACATATATCAATGTCAAAAGGGTGTTTAACTGAGCAAGTTGGTTCAGAGCAGCTACGTCCACGTCTGTTGGTTCGTTTCTGTGTTCTACAATTTTCTGCAGGCTACAATTCTCGAATGCAGCAATAAGCATGACATATTTTGCGAAACACATTAAGAAAAGCAAGCACGTGTGCCTGATCTCCTAAAAAGACACGAAGGCACGAAGGCAAAAAGACACTTCTCTCCTAAAAAGACACGAAGGCTAAAGCTGCGGAATTTAGACGGCTCGTGAAAAGCTCTCATGATGGCACACAAAGCACCGATCTAACAGATGCGATAGCTGAGTGCACAATATTTGCCCTCTGGAATGCGCAAGATACACAGAAGCATAGGACATCTTTCACAACATGGCGTCAAATTCCACACGCATATTTCAGCTCACACCTCTGAGAGTCCATGGACAGTCCGTGACTTTTGGTGCAAGAAAAACTCGCAGTTTTGCCCGAAGGGCGAAGCATCGATTGCGATAGGAAATTAGTAGACAGCTATACGAAATAAGGATATTAGTTTTATCGGCCGCATAAAGTTGTAAATATTCGCTTACTAACTAAATCTAGAAGCACGGTGTCACGCGCGCACAGGTAAACATGAACACATCTCGCTCGATGACCGCGGGAGCTCGTCAAACCGCTGGAGTTATAAAGCGCGCCAGCGGCAGCCAGCATAGTGACCTTCGCGCTGGCTCTCGCTTCAACGCGAACTAAACGTCGAAAGCGCAGCGCATACGAAGCTAGCGGCACTCGGCGAATAAAGTTTGGCCCATCGCAGATCGCTTTAAAGAGGAGGCACCCGCGGGCGCACACTTCGGCCGCATCGAAAATCGCTTGCAAGATAGCTCCGTGAGCACCAGATGCGTAAGCAGAACGCACCCTCCCCCCCGTCTCCATCGCCTTCTCCCCGTTCCTCGCGCGTGAACCACGGCCGCGCTCGACTGCGCGAGCGCGCGCGTCAATCGAGCCCGGCCATGCGTGAACGTAGACCGCGCGCTTCCGGCCGCCTTCCTCTCTCGCGTGCGCGAGATAAAGCTGCAGTTGCCGGCTCACCCTCGCACGCTTGCACTCGCACACACAACGCACGTCGCGCTGCGACGATTTTATCGCCGTTGGACTTTATACGGAACATCACTACGACGGCGACAGCAAAAATGCGTTGGAGTGTCCATATATTGGCTATCGCAATAAACAAGAACGCGATTATGGCCGTTATCGGACGGGTGGGCCGATCTTCCGAAGCTGTTCGAGAAAATCGAATGCGAGACAGCAGTCCCAGCAGTCCGGGGCTTTAAGGGACTGATAAGCGAAGAGGCCCAGGGAGGGTGTAGTCATTCACTGGAAGCCTGCTGGAAACAGTGATAGGCGTGCGTGATAGCTGTTATACGTGGTATTGGTGGGAGGCATGCGAAGTTTGCGGCTGTAGCTGTGAGAAAGTATTATTTTGTTCGTCAAGCTGATGTTCCTGCGATTCATGTTTACCGCAGTGTTAAATTATTTGTACAATATTTGCTACGTGCTTTTGTGGCTTCCTGTATAACAGCATTTATCATTAACAACTCAAGAGTCTGCATGTCAATGCATATCAACCAACTAGCACGACTTGGACCTATACTTTAAGAGTGTGTTTCAGTTAAGCCAAGTTCTCTAAAGTTCAACGATGCTTTTATAAGCGATAAACTGTTCAACGCGGGATATGAAAATGAAAACGCGGGTATGAAATGAAAAAGTGCCACGCGGGCACTTTTTCATTTCATACGCTTGTCCTTTCCTGAAGGCCTGAGTTGGAACAAAGGATTTTAGCTAGCACACGAGGTCAGAATTTCGCGTGCACACAACAGCAATGATGTGCTCCGCTGTGTATTGAGAGACGCGAGCGCCACTCGTTGACGTAGACTTTTTTCTTTTACTTTTTAAAACGCATAGAATAAAGCGCCGAAGCCTGATAATCTACGAACTGCAATTTTAAGCAATGGGTATGCGGTACCTAATAACAGCCGACTTAAGTATAGTAAGATTTTTTCCTGCGTAATTTCTATCTTATTGTCTTTCCTAGGGGGAACATATGGCTTAAAATACTTTCTAGTGTACTGGAATGGAACGGAAAAGTGCGGTATCCTCAAAGCCAACATATCAGGTAAGCTACGTACAGTCAAACCTTTGTCCTCCGTTCCTGTGTGCGTTGTCTTTTTGATGCATAAATTTTTCTCATCAGTATAGCTTCGTATATTTTGCAAACATCTCTATTTTCCTTAAAAGATTTAATCCACCGCTTGCGTGGCCCAAGTGGTACCGCCTTCTTGCGGGATGTTTCACTAGCAGGTAGCCCAAATAGTGGAAAATTATGGTCGTGGGGAGCTTTTAAATGTGCATGCTACTGAGGAGGAAGCAAATGCTGTAATAAACACGTATCTAGCAAACAATAATTTTAAAGTCAAGTACTGCGGTTTCCCGCTTTCTAACTCAAATGATGTCACACAATGTGAGCAAGTGTTGTGATGCATATTTATTCGATTGATGCTCACCAAGCGAGAGCCGGGTCCCGTGAAAAATTATTTCATCAAGATATAAAGCGAGTATGTAAAAAAGTGTCGCAGTTTTGCTCGAAAGGTGAAGCATGCATTGTGATAGCAAATTAGTACACGACTATACGTTTTTTGAGCAACAATATAAACTAAGAATAATAGTTTTATCGGCCGTATAAACTTGTAAACATTCACTTATTAACTAAATTAACAAGCACGGTGTCACGTGTGCAAAGGTAAACATGAACACATCTCGCTCGATGACTGCGGAAACTCGCTGTCAAAACTTTGGAGTGAGGAGGCGCGACAGCAGCAGTGAGCGAATTGTTCTACGTGCCGTGTCACAGACCCCGCGAATGAGGCGCAGACGCCGGACCAAATTCCAAAGCCGACTTATTAGCTTCCGAAAATAATCCCACGAAAGCAAGGACAATTAGTAATGGGCCCTCTATTGCGCCAGCGAACGCCGATTGCTGTCCAAAGACCGAGTAAGAGCCCAGAGTTGTCAACACAACAAAATATATTCTTCACTCAAGCCAGTTACCCACACACTTGCACACTTAGGCTAAACACAACACAATACAAATCAGAGGGGTATTCACAAAACACAGGAAAATAATTAACGGCAAGCCCTAAGAGTCCAACACGCAAAGTACAAAATGAATAGGAACACTAAGCGTCCAAGCGTATTCACCCGTGCTGGACTTGGAGTCAGACGATCACGGCGTAGCTCGTGACAAATCTCGAAGAAGGAACTTCTTTCGGAAATGCAGACGCTCGATGAACTCGTCGACTTGTTTGCCGGGGAATCCCCTTCTTCCGCAGACGGTCAGTCCTCACGTTACATCTCTTTACCGGAGCGGCCTGAACTCGCCTTCTGATTCTCGCACGGCGTTTATATAGCCCTCACAGGCGTTCTCGAACATTCCTATGGGAGTCGTGCTCTCCTAGCATGGCCAAAGCTTAGGAATCTTCTAGTCTTTTCCCGCACCTTCGACCGCAGCCGTCGGAGCGTCGTCAAGGGGGGGGGTGATGACTCATCCTGTTGGCGCACGCTCACACTTTAGTAATCTCTCTCGACTCGCAGGGTGAGAAGGTGTGTCGGCGCCCGCTCTCTCGCTCTCTCTGGTTACCGTCGCTTCGTCGTTGTTTTAGACGTCTAGACTCCGCTTGTCGCGTCGGCTGTCTGAGGCGTATGCGCTCTCGTCCTCTGTTGACGCTGTCGCGGTGCGGCGTGTTTATTTCGCTGGCTCGCGTGACACGCGGCGCGCGCTTTGATTACGCGCTCTTTTGTGACATGCCGTCTATCGTTTCCACGCGAACTAAACGTCAAAAGCACAGCGCATACAAAGCTACCGGCAGTAGTTGCACTGTGTCCACATCGCAGATCGCTTTGAACATGATGGCTGCGCGGGCGCGCTTTTTTTCCACGTCGGAGACCCCTTCAATACGTCCACGTCGGAGACCCCTTTACGCCTCGGCCGTGCGGCCGAGGCGTAAGCAGCCACCACCGGAGTAGAACGCCCCCCCCCCCCCCTCCTCCTCCCTGTCCTCCTTCCAACCCGTTCCTCGCGCGCGACAGAAGCGCGCTTCTGCCCCGTCTTTCGCCCTCGCGCGCGCGAGATTGAACCGCGATCGTCGGCTGGCCCTCACAAGTTTTCACTCGCACATATAGCGTACGGCAAGGGGTGACGATGTTACCGTGTTTGGACTTGATACGGAACCTCACGGCGACGTCCACGACCACGGCGACGGCAGAAATGCGCTTGGAGTGTCCATACGATTGCCATAAAATTGCGCAATAAAAAGCATCCAATTTTCACATCCTGACTAGCTTTCTGATCGGTTCTTGCACGCATCCATGCCGCCTGCCTTTTGAATGGTTGTAAATGTGTAATAATAGAAGGACTACATGATTTTTGAGAGTCACCATTAATCGTTCATCATAAGTCCATCGAATTTAAGCTCACTGCATGTGCAAGGACTTTCCTAGCGAAGTGCAAATACACCAAGCTTTGAAACAGCTGATTTTGTTATGTGCCTGTAAATTCGCGAAATTCTTCGCAATGCCTTGTTTTTTTTGTTTTTTTTTGCCGTCCTCGAAGGTGTTTCCATTCTGCTTCCAGCTATTCTGCAACTGTAATATAGACCACAGCTTATTTACTCTTCGCCATACATGTAATGCTTGACGATTCGCTCTCATTTCATTTTAACTTGTACATGACTACCCTTTTTGCTGTCTAATGTCCTCGTGTACCTTAATATCACGCGGAACATATTCTCCTGCGTCGTTCGTTGCACGGTGTTTAGGTGCTTCTCGAGCTTTTCTATAATCCTTCAAGCGTCAGCTACTTTACATCAGCAGAAGACAGAGTCGATAAGCTGAGGTCAATACGCCTCGGTAAGCAAAGAACAGCAGAAGCAAGGCCTCTCAAGCGGCAAGAACTCTCAAGTTTTTTAATCGGCGTTCTCGCCGCATGCAATGTTTCCTCCGAGCTCAATCAATATATGCCTCCAGCCTCGTAACATTCTCCCGCAGGCCTTGTTTAATGTCATGTGCTTGTGCCCGCGGCACAGTATACCAAGACAATCACTCTCCTTGGTGCTCCAGTAGTTCGACGACCATCCTCCGTCAGAAGAAAACGTTATACAGCACCGCGAGATTTATCATCGCAAATTAGGACCCTCCAAGTGCTACTGTGCTTCTTGCGATGCACCGTATCATGTTAACGTGTCTTATGAAAAAGCTCTTCCAGTTCTTAGTTCTCTCTCTCTTTCATGCCTGTATGTCATGCCTTGCCCACGCCTGTATTGCAGGGCATCAAACTGCAAACTCATCTGGTTAACCTCCCTGACTTTTCTCCGTTTCTGGCTCTCTACACCAAACCCCGCAGTTTTTCTGTACGGTAAACTGGAAGGTTTACCGTGCAGCACTGACCTAGCTTCGTCAGTTTTAATAAAACTTGAAAATCTCGAAGTCAATCGACAATATGTTAGGTCCACATTCCTCTACCGGCTGCTATAGTTGATGAATGCACGAAAACACTCTGCGAGTACTGTACATATGTCCTTCGGCAGAAAAAGAAAGCAGCGTCATACATCAAAGTTTTCTGCGGGCAAGGATGTGCAAAAGCCCAGAAAACGAGTCACCATAAATGATTTCGGATAAAGTTATCAACAGGGAACGTTGCTGTAGCCAACATTTCGACAAGAGGGCATGCGTTCGTGAAGGAAAGACTACGAAACCCAGAAGCCTCAATGCGCTTAAAAAATTCAGAGTTCTACCACTACTGTGAAGATGGAACCCATAGAAGCTGTGACTATGGTGGGTCTGCTGTGGTGAATATTGCTATAGTGAATTTACATATTATCATTATTGACTATATTGAGCGTATTCGGCATGTTTGTCAAAGAGCAAGGACACCGGCGACTTGTTTTCACCTGGCACGATGCCAAGTAGTGCGTTTGCTGGGCCAAGTCCTCCCCATCGTCATAGACTAGCGTATGAGCCACAGCGTTCATAGCCATGGTACACTGCACGACAGCGTCAGGATCCTGTGAGATCTATCCCGCTCCTGCTCTCGGCCGCTCATAGCCACATACCCAACGCGGGTACAGCCACACGTGATTTCTTTCTTACGTTCCTTCTTTCTTTCTTTCTTTCTTTCTTTCTTTCTTTCTTTCTTTCTTTCTTTCTTTCTTTCTTCCTTCCTTCCTTCCTTTCTTTCTTGTCCCTGGCTCATACCCGCATATTCCTTGCTCATGGCCTCATATACAATGCGGGCATGCGCCACAAGGGATTTTAATATTGTTAATCTTGAGGTAACTGGCCAGAATGTAATGGTCGTCACGTTAATCATCAGTTTTGACAGCTGTGCTAAGGCACAACTGGCGGGAAACCGCCATTCACATGTAGCCGAAATGCTCAATAGGATTTTTTTTTCTACATCCTGGGGGCAATATCCCTTAAGAGCTTCACTGTAAATATGGCTTAGAAAACCGTAGAAGCAATGAGAAGAAGGTAGAAAACCACTCAGACGTGGCTTAAAACAAATTGCTCATGGGCAGCAAGCTGGGCTTCTGCTGAGTGGGCCAGAAGAAGAAATGTTATTATTCAAAGCACTGCACGTGATTCTATTGCGTTAGGACAAAGGCCGCCAGAAACGGCGACATTACTAAACCTTATGGCCAACACAAATTGGCGGCACAGAATAAACCAGAAAAAGAGCGACAGACATTGAAATATCTGTAGCAAGACATCTGCAGAATTTCGCTTCAGCTATATTCATTAAACTTTATTTTCTGATAGGTAGTGGCATGTTTTTCTTGGGTATTTTATTCAGACTAGACGCACCTCTTTAATAGACTGTGCTCGCCACCTACCTAGAGAATTCCTAAGCAATCGTACAAGAGCTATTGAAGAGCACGCCCTTCTATATTTATTACTTAGTTGATTTGGGGGAGTTGCAGGCGCGTTCCACACAGTAGTCCATGAAATACCTTGGAGTACACACAGACACATCGCCCTCATTATCAGGAGATGTAAAAAGCACGAGCTTAAAACATGTCGAGGCATAGAAAATAATAGACTGTGGAGCGTGAGTCTGTGTATCTCAGGATTTAGAACTCAGGGTTGACTACGCACAAAGTGACCAGACCTTCACGCACGTTTTACGAAAGCAAGTCAATAAGAAATAAACAGTTGTAATTTCCTCTCGCGGTAGTATAGCAGGCAATTAACTGAAAACAAGCTTTATGATCACGGAGTTACTGAATGTTTTGTTGTTGTTTATCTTTGCAGCGCCAGCAAGCACATTTAACCCTTCATTGCTCGGTGCGGTGCATGCGTTCTAAATACCACAGATACTGCATAATTTCCAAACTTGTCGCATCTGAACTACACTGGCCACCAAGTTATTTGTTATTTATTAGTGTGATCGCCTTTCATGACGTCATACAACTCCGAACAGCGCTGCAGCGTCATTGGAGCAGCTGTACGCCAGTCCTACGCTAACATTAGTCACTGACATGAGGTACTATACCCTTGTGCCGGTTTTGAAGCCCGCTAGCTCGCACTTCTCTAATGGTACTTGTTTAACTTATTCTGGTGATCATTTTTCACCGTTTACAAAATCAACCCGCGGCATATTGTAGGGTATTGTAATGTATTAGAATTATTTCGAATGTTGTCGCCGATTCTATAGGCACGCTACCTCGGTAGTGCGGCGCTGCTAAGCCTAGCTGAATGCACCCCCTTGTTAGCTAAAATTTTCTTGGCGGCAGCACCGTAGGTCGTGTGTTTAGATTGAGGCTGCGTGCTTTTTCTCTCGTGGCCTTTGTGCTGCACGTGCTCCGTCTACTGTTGCTCGTGGCGCTCGTGCGATATGTTGAACAGCAGCACGTTGACTGCTGGCACAACGGCAATGTGTAAACTACAGCGCCATTTTCCAGAAACTGTTCCGACGCAGAATGCCTTTTTCGTGCTAGGAACATCATCAAACGCGAGCGTTTCACGTGCTTCTCATTAAGGTCATTAAATAATATGCGGACATGAAACGCAATTACGAACGCCATGTTTCGCACATCAGCGACAAGATCTTCTACAACGTCAAACTCGAAGTATAGGCCAATTCCAGGCAATAAGGTCACTATCAGGCGCGTAGCCAGGGGGGGGGGGGGGGGGGGGCTGATGGGGCTTCAGCCCCTCCCCGAAATTTTTTCGTGCTGCCATGCACCGCCGACCAAAACTACCACCGACGCCGGCAATCATTCTGGATTTTGTCTACAATGTCTTTTTCACGCTCGAAAAGACATTTCGGCACGAACATTGCGAACTCGAGCTGGATTTCGTGACAACGCCCTTGCACCTGGAGTCACGTAACGCAAGGAGCCCCATCCGAGCACCAACTTTCAACGGCTTTTCGATAGCGAGCGGGCGCGTTGCGGCATCTCGCAACGACCGCGGAATGTACGGAGCGCATGGATTTCAATTACGGAACTTTATGGGTATAAAGTTCTCATAAACTTTTGACGTGAAAGGTGCGCAGACATTTCTAAAGGCATGCTTTAAAGGATTTTCAATTCTAGAACTTTATGTTGTTAATGATCTTATAAACTTGGGCCAACATGCGCGCACTGGAGCCCTCCCGTCCAAGCCGTTCCAGAAATGGAAGCACGCGCTTGCAATCTTCCACACACACGAAAATACTAAATATAAGCGGGACTGTCAGCTAGCAGCTGATACTTTTCTCCAAACAATTTCAGGAAGCGTGCCCAATGTGATTGATCAGCTGGACCAGGGCAGGCAAAGTGAAATATGAGAAAACAGAAGAAAGTAAACGGCTTATTATTGAGATTTTTTTTTTTTTTTTTTTTTTTTGCGGGCGACAAGGTCTGGCTCTCCGTGGCCACAGGGACAGGGGCCCTATGGATTTAAGCAATGCCCCTGCTGAAAATACAGGCATTTTCTCAGTGCTTCTTCGCATGCGAGCTGATTGTGGAGATACATTTCTGAAGAACCATTTGGAAAGTTGCCCCAGTAATGCCTCGTATTTAAGCCCAGACGCACAAAACCAAATTATAGAAATTTGTGGTGACATTATGAAAGAAAGCCTAGATAAAAAAGCAGGCTGGTTCTCCATACTTCCTCACGAAACGACGGGCATCGCTGGAATCGAACAGCCTACTGTTTCTGCAATGTACCAAAACAAGTATGACAACGACATCAAGGGAGTGTTTTAGGTTTTAGCACCGGAATCGATGCCCATCTCTCATTGCGACAGCAAGTTCTATGTAAATGTGTAATTACTGCTGCAGCTTCTAGTCACCCTTCCAGTGACCACTGCCAGCGCAGAGAGAATATTTTTTTAGCGAGAGTTTACTAAAAAACTACTTGCGCTCTACAGTGTCTGCGGAACGCATGGTTAGGCTGGCACTTCTATACACCCACAGAGACGTCGGCATCAACGTGTCCGAAGTCATTGACCGCTTCGCTCAACTTTCCCGCCGAGAGAAGTTTGTCCTTTAGATAGCGAAGCAGCAAAAATCAATGCAAGTAAAAAGCACTGTTCCTTCAGGTTCATAAGTTCTTAAATATGAAAACGTATGACTGTTCATTAGCTTTTAAAAACGCAGAAATTTTCGCCGTTTATTCTAGCAGTTAGCATCATGATCACAATTATCACGCGAATACAAAAATTACGAGAATAACAATAACCAATTTTGACCGACCTTGCTCATTGAAAGCCCGGCCCACGCGGCGTTCGCCAAAACACACTCGGATATTGGGTAGTTCAACTTACTTATCATCCGTGGCCTTTGTTTGTCCTTTTCTTTCATTTTCAGCTACCTGCTTTTATTTCTTTTTTGAAACGAAGGAATACCCTCCTTTAATTTTGGGTGCAGAATAATTGTTGGCGTTGTGCAGGCAGTTAAATTACACATTTTCGTACTGATTTCATGCATTATTCCTCTATTATTCTACCCACATGGCGCTGTCGCGACCGCTGCATGGCCCAAGTACATAACACGATTTCTGCGATCATAGTTATGTTCTTGCCTAGATCATCTGTATTTCTGTGCGCAAAGTTACTATCTGTGACTGAGCAACATGTTTATTTGTCTTATTTGACGCATTATATACACTGACGTTTGCTTAAATACGTAGATTTATTGGAGACTCTACGTATTTTTAAATATCTTATTGCGAGGTTTTGTGTATACAAGCAGTGAACCTTGTTTCCAGCGACTCTTTTTTTGCCCTTTAGCGAGTTGTATCTTCGCATTTGTATATTCCATTCTATCTTCGCATTTCTAATATATATTTTGCAGAACTCGCACTTTTTATTTGTACTCACTGTTGCGAGTATTATCTCGGTGTAATTACAATACACGACGAGTTAAAGCTGCTCCTGCGCAATCGATTGCCACGAGGGATATCGTCATTGAAGTTTCTTCCTGGCCATTGCATATGTAGAAAAATGTAAACAAGGTTATTGAATGACAAAGATTCATCAAAATATTTGTCCTCAACTTATTCATTTCATCGCCTTTACGTTTTTCATATAAGCCGCATGCACTGCTTCGCTGGTTTCGAACTGATATTGACCCTTTTCGCGGCGATCCCGTGGGCGCTGCCATATTTGATGACGTGGTGACGCGTCCATTGCTTGCCTCAACTGCCTCCGTTGCCTCCTTGTTTACAATGGAAGTGTATGACGCCGGCGCGGCTATGAAAACCTCTGTATTCGGAGATATCGTAGACGGTGACTAGGTGGACGACACGAAGCTTTGATCACAGCTTCAGAGAACACGCAAAAGCGCTTTCGGAGCTGATTAAGCTATGTCCAAACGGCTCAAGCAGTGTATATGGTGCTTCTTCTAAAAGCGGGGCTAAATGTGCATTCCAAGCTTTCCGATTCTGAATTCAGTCAGGATTAGTGTGTTTTTCTTTGTTCTTTATTCGGCAAATATTTTTAAGCAATGGCTTGTCAGTTTCTGACTCAGTGAAGTTCATCGGTGCCGCCACTATCTGATTATTTTCTGCCTAATCACTCGCTGGTGTGTTCAGTTCCGAATCCGATAGATTTGTTCTTGCTGCGCACAAGGCTTGAAAGGTAGCTGTTTTGTACATTGTAATACCTTGTAGCAAATATATATTACAGCTAGTAACTTGCTTACTCTTGTGGACCGTCAGCGAAACATTCAGCTTCGACCATTGGTGCGCCATAGGTGTAGTCCGTCATTATTGCAGTGTATACAGTGCGCATATATTCAACTGTGCGTCCATTCGCTTATTCTTCATACGTCGGCGATAGAGTGGGCGTACGTTTTCCTGCCATTTGGACAGATGTGTATAGATAACGTGCGCGAAACTTACTATGACAGGAAGCGGCGCTACTCCCTTTGTCATTGTTTAACGAGTGGTACTCACTCTTGCCGACGTTATGGGGATGAAGCCCCGTCTTTGAAGGTTAGCGATAGAAGGCTGGCGGATGAGTAAATTTTTGTATCCTCGAGGAAATCCGTACATCGCGAAGTGGAGGTAACACGTTCGGACAGTTGCAGCAGCGGTCCGCGAACTTGGCCACACAGATTCATTCTATTGCTTAACATGCCAGTCACTATTTTTGCAGCCAACTACTGCACACGTCTTCAATCAACATTATTCAATCTAGCAAGATTGAAGCACAGTGTGATAGCGAAAACTCAGTTGCATTTCCGACAGCTGATAGCACAGAAGCAAGGTAGAAGCGGTAATGGTTTCGTATTCGTGCGCGGTCGCCGAGGAGAGGTATGGCGCGCCGCCGTGAGCGCCATCTCATTTCTCTAAAACAAACTGCTCCTTGAAAAGGGTCAATAGTTCTAAAGTTCATGTGACGTTTTATTTACTTATTATTTAGACAAAAAAAAACGCGGAAGCATTGATATTAGTTATTTCTGCCACAATTTTTGGGGCATACGAATATATTCTTTTATGAAAACATATATATTTTAATGGACAGTGCATAGCGTTCAATAATTCGTTTGCAGCATCTAATATACAATGGAGTTGGCAATGCAGTTATTATTCATGCATTTGATCCCTCGACAAATTCTATAAGGAGGAGGCCGCGCTGCAACCTGAGCCCCCCCCCCCCCCCCCCCCCCCCCCGAACAAAATTTCTGGCTACGCCACTGGTATGCTGCTATCCCACTCGCCTCCACGAGGCTGTGTAGTGCAGGGAGATGAGAGCGGGATGGGAACAGCAGGTTGGTAAGTGAGTCAGCAGGAAGTCCTTGCAGTCTATAGACTCGGATGACCTTCGAACGTTCCTGTGCTAGGGCCGGACAGGCGCAGAGGAGGTGTTCGAGTGTCTCGGTACTGTCCCTCCGCCGCGGCCTCTTGTGTATTCATCTTCGCCTCTGCCCCCTCTCCCAGCAGCTCCAGCAGCGCCTCTTTCGTGTCCGCAAGGAAACTACGGACGTGCGAGCCACGAGGTCGGCCGTGCTCGACTGGCGTGCGCTCGCTAGCGCGGGAGCTGCGTGTTCGGCGTTCATTGTTGCCTAGGTGCGCGTGCTGCATTGCATCAAGTAGTGTAGTAGAATGGGGGAGTGGGTCCAGCGGACGCCTTGGCAAGCGCCGAGGGCAAAGCAAAACACGTTTAAATTGCCGCGGCGCTGCTGTCATCTTATTCTGAAGCTCCGGCCAATAAACGTTGGCTCCGGCTGTTTCGGCAGCGCCCATTGGCTGAGGCGAGCTCACGGGCTCAGTAGCTGTCGTCTGCTCGACGCAACGTCATTATTGCGTGACGCGCGTACTTGCAGCCAAGACAGGTGGTTAGTACCATACAGGCGCGCAAATTATCTCCTGCAGTCACTAAGACATACCCTACCTGCACTGTTAAATAAATTAGGGAAAGAAAATGTCATCGTAAGTACCTTGACTCGATAACAAATCAGAGCGTATTTTTGTTAACTGGACTGAATGCACAATAAGAATGGAAAAAAGTAATTTCTATTTGACATTTTTTGCTGTTTGTAATATCCGTTTGCACTCAGTGTTTCATAATCCAATGTGTCATAATATGGTGCATCCTAGACATCTTGACTGTTTTGCTTATTTTTGAAATTTGATAGACATCTTTTGGGATGTACAATACAATATGCATCTTAGCTTTGTTGTTCACTCCGCATAATTGATTTTTTATGAAAGCTATGTAATTATCTGAAAAGATGAATATTTCTTTACATGTTCAGTTTTTGTTCTGCTCACTGTATTTGTACATCATAACAGATGAGTGTTTGATACGTTGAACGTATACCGATAGGAGACTTACTGCTGCCATGTGAGGGCCTTCAGGCACTTTCAAGCTGCATGTCGCAGCTTTTCGCCTGGGGGTCCCCCAACAAAGTTTGTTGCAAATAAAGTAATTTTCATTGTCATAGTGAGTGACGTTTGACACCGTGCGAATTCTTAGCGTCGCCCAGCTTACTCGGATGTCTATTTCCAGCGCAGTGGCGCTGCCTTCAGGAGCGTCAACGCTTAGCGCATCTGCATGCAAACCAAGGAGTGGGGACGCCCACGATTGTTTACCAACAGGGGTGAAGCCAGCGCTTGCCTCGACTACACCTCTGAAAGAGTACGCCACGCAGGTTGCAGTAGAGCACTGCACGGCCCGAATTTTTCGGCCCGGCCCGGGCCCGTAATATAAAGCCCGAGCCGGGCCCGGGCGTACATGACTGAAACCAGCCAGGGCCCGTGGTTTCAAGCCCGGGCCCGGGAGTTCATTACTATATAAGCTTAGCTGGGGCCCGCGTGTGCATGACGAGGCCCCGCCTGTAAGAAAAAAAAATGTTTTTTCTTTTACTTACAAATTGTACCGTGCCTGTGAGCCTCACCTTCTCGAGGTTTAATCAGCTGCAGTATATAAGCAATAAAAGACCAAAATCTTTGTTTCTTCCACGGGAACATCAGTAATCCGGCCCATTGCCTGTGCTGCTATTTTTCCGCAGGTGCCCATGCACTTACCTTGATTTGTACGATATGGTTCTATTATGTGATTTAGCATGCAAATATGCAGGGTGTTTTATTTTAGCTGAACCAAATTTTTAAAAAATTGCCTGTGGCATATAGCAACAATTACAATCCTTGATCTAAACTACTCGATGAGGCGGCCATTACTTCCACGAGAAATAAAAACGCCTAATTGAAGAAATAATATAATTACGCTATTTACTTTTTAATTAAGTATTTTACTGCACATTTTTAAATCTACGAATTATATCCGCCGTGTTAATAAGGCGTATCCACTTGGAACGAATTCTCAGGACTAAACCAGTTTCGAGACAATAATTTGCAAATTGTCCGACGAAATCAATCAAATCAAATCAATTTAGTCTTCAGTTTACATGCTGGACGGTCATTTTAGACAAAAAGCTACAGGCCTTTGACATGACCCAAAAGACCAGGCAAGGCAATAGTACAGCAAACAGTGTGCGCACATGCACAATAATTCACATATATTTCTGGCTATCGCTGGAATTGCTCATAGACGAAATAGCTATGGAAAGACAAAGAATATTTCTGTCACGGCGAGTTAACAGAATTGGAAAAAGTTTTAACAGAATTCATTTTAAACAACACTACAATAGCAACACTAGCTGTAGAAAACAACGCAACACGAGCTATACAACATAGCATGAGACTGAATTTTACATGATTAACATTTGCTAAGAAAATGAAACAGGGTGTAATTACATTATATACTCAGAAGCATACACATAGGCAGAATAATAATCACATCAGATACATTACAAGCGACCAAAGTATGAGCTCAGTTCTTTCTTACTGAAATTATCGACATTTTTGTATCTGTTCAAAGTGAATGGTAGGTTATGTATTAACGACTGATGCTTATACAGTGTTCTGAAGTATGGAATTGACCATATCTCAGGATTTCATGTGTTCGCATTAATGTGACGACGCTCTAAGGAGGCAAATAGTTTTATGTAGTTCCAAGTTAATTCTGACATGGATGGCCTAATGGATGGTCAAAACGCCTAATTGAATATGTAACAAAATTACGCTATTAACTTTTTAATTATTTATTTTACGGCACATCTTTCAATCTGCGAATTATAGCCGCTGAGTTCGCAAGGCGTATCCACTTGGAACGAATTCTCAGGACTGAACCAGTTTCGATGTATTCATTTTCAAAGTGTCCGACGAAATGCATGGGCGCTCCAGTTAACTGTTTGAGGAAAACACTGTTGTATGCATTGAAGCACAAAAGTAACTGTCCCTAGCGCTAAAATAATGCCATAGTATCGACACTGGTAATAGTGCAATCGCAAAAGCGGTAACATGGAAATGGTTTGAAGAGTGGTTCTTTGTATAATTTATTTTTCCTTACGCGGAAACAATGCTCGTTTTTGCGGAAAAGAAAAAAAAAATAGCGTAGCTTGCACTGGCGGCGCAATGCTAGAGACAGCGGAGCTGATGGGCACCTAGCTAGTCTTGGCTTTTGGGCTAGGCTAAGCACTACCAAGTCATCCCCAGCATTTCCTAGATTGATTATCGATTAGCTATTGATTGGCTATCGATTGTTTATTGCAAGATATTGGCCACATATTTGGCCTAGGCTAAGCACTACCAAGTTATTCGAATTTATTGATAATTGATCGATTATAGATCAGCTATTGATTGACTTCTTTGCAGTCTGTAAAGGAGTACGTTTATCTAGGTCAATTACTCACAGGGGACCCTGATCACGAGAAAGAAGTTACAGAAGAATAAAATTGGGTTGGAGTGCATACGGCAGGCATTGCCAAATCCTAACTGGGAGCTTACCACTGTCGTTGAAAGAAAAGTGTACAATCATTGCATTCTACCGGTGCTAACATATGGGGCAGAAACTTTGAGGTTAACAAAGAAGCTCGAGAACAAGTTAAGGACCGCACAAAGAGCGATGGAACAAAAAATCTTAGGACTAACGTTAAGAGACAGGAAGAGAGCGGTGTGGATCAGAGAACAAACGGGGATAGCCGATATTCTAGTTGACATTAAGCAGAAGAAATGGAGCTGAGCAGGCCATGTAATGTGTAGAATGGATAACCGGTGGACCATTAGGGTTACAGAATGGATACCAAGAGAAGGGAAGCGCAGTCGAGGTCGGCAGAAAACCAGATGGGATGATGAAGTTAGGAAATTTGCAGGCGCAAGTTGGAATACGCTAGCGCAAGACAGGGGTAATTGGAGATCGCAGGGAGAGGCCTTCGTCCTGCAGTGTACATAAAATAGGCTGATGATGATTGATTGACTATCGATTGTCTATCGCAAGATATTGGCCACATATTTGGGCTAGGATAAGTACTACCAAGTCATCCCCAGCATTTCCTGGAATTTATTGATTATTGATTGATTATCGATTAGGTATTTATTGGCTATCAATTGCCTATCGATGACTAAGTTTAAGTAGTCCCCACCATTCTTTTTATTTATTTATTTATTTATTTATTTTATTTACACAATACTGCAGGCCAGTAATTTGGCCCTAGCAGGAGTGGCTACAAAGGATAAATACAATGTAACGAAGATAAACAACAACAAAAATCAAGAGAAGACAAAGACCGTAACAATGTTCAACCATCGAAGCTTACAATGTGAGACTCGAGTTCATTCATAAAATCGGCGGATTCAAAAACCTTTCGGGGCAAAGAATTCCATTCAGACACCGTTCGTGGGAAACTAGACGACTTATCCTAGACTTATCCTATAGCTAGACTTATCCAGGCTCAGCTTCGCTAGTTCACAGGTGTATGTGCCATTGCGCTTGGACCCTTTCTGCACTGCTGCCACGATCGCCCCATATTTTTGGATTCAGCAGACACATTACGCCCGGCTGAAACAGCTCCGCTGTTAAAAAAGAGAACTTAATCTGTTTTACTATTTCATTTGATAAGATATACAGTCATCTGATAAGATATACAGTCAAGAGAGCAGTGCGGATCACCCGCCGTGGTTGCTCAGTGGCTATGGTGTTGGGCTGCTGAGCACGAGGTCGAGGGATCGAATCCCGGCCACGGCGGTCGCATTTGCGAAATGCGAAAACACCCGTGTACTTAGATTTAGGTGCACGTTAAAGAACCCCAGGTGGTCCAAATTTCCGGAGTCCCCCCACTACGGCGTGCCTCATAATCAGAACTGGTTTTGGCACGTAAAACCCCATAATTTAATTTTTTAAGCAGTGTGGATCAGAGAACAAACGGGGATAACCGATATTCTAGTTGAAATTAAGCGGGGAAAATGGAGCTGGGCAGGCCATGTAATGCGTAGGATGGATAACGGATGGACCATTAGAGCTACAGAATGGATACCACGAGAAGGCAAGCGCAGTCGAGGACGGCAGAAAACTAGGTGGCGTGATGAAGTTAAGAAATTCGCAGGCGCAAATTGGAATCAGCTAGCGCAAGACAGGGTTAATTGGAGATCGCAGCGAGAGGCCTTCGTCCTGCAGTGGACATAAATATAGGCTGATGATGATGACAGTCATCTTGCACGTGTCACTTCAGCTTGGCACAGAATGCATTGAACCGTAGTCCCCACCATTCTTTTTATTTATTTATTTATTTATTTATTTATTTATTTATTTATTTATTTATTTACACAATACTGCAGGCCAGTTATTTGGCCCTAGCAGGAGTGGCTACAAAGGATAAATACAATGGGTATTTAAGCGTCCTAAGTCCTAAGCGTGGATTTAACGATCGCGTGTGCTCGAAGGCTTATTTAGACCCTTCAATGAGCGGGCCCGAGTAGGGCCCGGACCCGTGGCTTCAAGCACGAGCCCGGCGCGGGCCCGCGGTTTTAAGCCTGGGCCCGGCCCGAGCCCGCCGACAAACACTTCGGACGGCCCGACCTAAGCTTTCGGGTCGGCCCGAGCCCGGCGCGGGCCCGCGGCTTTCGGGTCGGCCCGGACCCGTGCAGTGCTCTAGGCTGCAGTGCGCGCACAACTTAAGTGCTTTTGTTGTGCGAACGTAAACGCTAGGGTAATTGTTACATAAAAGGTCCTTGTTTCTAGCTAAAATATTATATTTGGCTGAGTGTTGATATCAACAACTCATGTGCTACAGCATTCAGGTTTCCTCCTAAAACCAGTTAAACAAACATGTGTATCCAGCAGAATGTTTACAGCGAAATTATCCATCTGAAACATGGAGGCGAAAAGAACGCGTTTCCTATATTCCACTATTCCCTGATTTCTCTTCGTGGCCTGAGTAAGATGGCAGCGGTCTGGATTCACTTTCGAAACAGCAATGCCACTCCAGAAGTTTTTTTCAAAAAACGTCCTTGGTGCTAACGCATTCGGGTCCGGCCCTGCTTGCTTGCGGGGATGGTTTTTTCCAGTACAAGCGTTTTGCTGACTTAAATATTCTGTAAAGCACTACCATGACATGGTTTACCCATAAAATACTGAACAAGTCGTAACCGCACCATCAGCATAAGCTCTCAGTGTAAACACCCTGAAAAAAAAAATGTTGCAGTGGCTTAGCTCGGCTATGCCAGGATATACGTAGCGTTAGCAAAGGTTCAGCTGATTATTCTTAGCTTTCCTGGTTGTCTAGATTGTCAAGGATTAGCTTGATTGTCATGCTTGCTGCTGCTCTAATGACACACACAAACGCCAGTCAGAAGTGCAGCGGCTCCAGCGCAGTGTCAGACGGCGACTGCACAGCGAGCGCGCGCCGGCGCCAGTGCGTCTACCACGGCTACGACGTCACTCCTCTGGAATGCGCAGACCGGCGGCGGTGAGTCGCGCGCGGCGGCGGCGGAGTGCGCGAGAGGTGCCGGCTCCGGTGGCTCCGGTGCGCAAGCCGTGTGATATCACTGATCCTTGCGCATGCGCAGTACGGCTCTTGAGGTGCCGCGCGAAACGGGCTTGGCTAGGCCAGTGTAGCTCACGCTACAAAATAGATTTCTATTTCAGGGTTTTTATGTCATACATTTAAGCACACTGCGAGCACTTCTATTTATTGACTTCATGAATACCGCACATTTTTACACTTTCACACAAGACAAAAATCAGGCATTTACGTAAAAATCAGGTACATACGTTCCATTGTCGTACTCAACGTTACCGTTTCGCAATTTTCCTTCTCTCTAACCTCTCCCACTACATCGCTCCGAACCTCACCGGCATGGTGTGCCCTAGCGGGATAATTGCACAAGAACATCTTTCTGGACAAGAGCCATGGCCCACAACATCGAGTTAGTATACTAACTCTAGAGGAAAAGCTGGGCGAAAAAAAAAAACGGGAACCGCGAAGGCGCCGGCATGTTGCTACGACTCGTTTTTGTAGCACTAAATATATTCAATATATTAAGCAGAAGCTTGTAAACACTTGTACGCAGCACGTAGGCACGGACAATCTTTGAAGTTTATTCCGAATATTTTTCATAAAGACCGGATGGCTATTTAGAAAATTGTGTCGAGAGATTTACGGTGTAAAAGGCTGTGTTTGCAGGCGCCTTAAATTGATGGCGCTACCGTACTGACGGCGGCTCGGGATCGCGTTGATTGCGCGCCTCGTCTGAATCGCATCGCATCTCGTCGTCTGCGCCTGCGCGCCTGCATAGGGTAGCAAGATGGCAGCGCCCTTGCGGTTCCTGATTTCAATACATGGGCGCTATGGGAAGTTTTCCCTCTAGAGTTGGTTATATTAACTCTATCACCTCAACGAGCGCCTCCTCTATTTTTTCAATGCCTCTTTCAGTTTACAAACTCCGGCGCCGCGGATGTCACCCTTCCCTGTGCCGCCGAGCGGGGGCGCGCTCGTCGCTGTTTGACTAAAGGCCCTCGATCTGCCGCCGTAGCGTGGAGATACCGCGCGCGCAGCCTTTCCGACCTAAGTAGACTCGCCAGCCGAATGCACGCGCGCGCACGGACGCTATTGTGCC
>NC_051157.2:121067586-121105439 GCF_013339745.2 Dermacentor silvarum | reverse complement strand
ACGAAACAGATTTCAGCACGCACATTGCGAACTCGGGCTGGATTTCGTCGCAACGCCCTTGGCACCTGGACTCGCATAACGCAAGGAGCCCCATCCCAGCTCAAAGTGTCAATGGTTTTTCGATAGCGAGCGGGCGCGTTGCGGCATTTCGCAGCGGCCCGCGGAATCTACGGAGCGCATGGAATTCAATTCCGAAACTTTATGGGTATAAAGTTCTCATAAACTTATGACGCGAAAGGTGCACTGACATTTCCAAAGGCGTGCTTGAGATTTTCAATTCTGGAACTTTATGGGTTTAATGTTCTTATAAACTTGAGCTAACATGCGCGCACTGGAGCCCTCGTGTCCAAGCCGTTTCAGAAATGGAAGGCCGCGCTCGCAATCTTCCACACACATGAAAATACTAAATATGACCGTGACTGTCAGCTGGCAGCTGATAATTTTCTCCAAACATTTTCAGGAAGGGCGCCCTAAGTGATAAATCAGCTGGACCAGGGCAGGCAAAGTAAAATAAGAGAAAACAGAAGAAAGTTAACGGCCTATTTTTGAGTCGGTTCTTTTTTGCGGACGACAAGGTCTGGCTCTCCGTGGCCATAGGGACAGTGGTCCTATAGATTTAAGCAAATCCCCTCTGAAGATATTCGTATTTTCAGAGCGCTTCTTCATTTGCGAGCTGATTGTGGAGCTACAGATCTGAAGAACCATTTGGATGTTGCCCCAGTAATACCTCGCATTTGAGTCCAGATGTACAAAACCAAATTATAGAAATTTGTGGTGAAATTATCAAAGAAAGCCTAGATGCAAAAGTAAATGGTGCAGGCCGCTTCTCCGTATTTGCTGACGAAACGACGGATATTTCCGGTATCCAACAGTTCACTGTTCGTGCAAGGTACCTAAACAAGGATGCCAACGACATCGAAGGAGTACTTTTAGGTTTTAGCACCGGAAAAGATGCCCTCTCTCATTGCGACTGCAGGTTCTATGTAAATGTGTAGAAACTGCTTCAGATTCTAGCCGCCGTTCCAGTGACCACTTCAAGCGCAGACAGTATATTTTTAACATGAGATTAGAAAAACTACTTGCGCTCTACAATGTCTGAGGAACACATGGTTAGGCAGGCAAAGTAAAATAAGAGAAAACAGAAGAAAGTTAACGGCCTATTTTTGAGGGGGTTCTTTTTTGCGGACGACAAGGTCTGGCTCGACAAGGATGCCGACGTCCACAGAGACGTCGGCATCAACGTGTCCGAAGTCATTGACCGCTTCACTAAACTTCCCCGCCGAGTGAAGTTTGTCCTTTAGCTGGGAAGCGGCAAAAATCAATGCAAGTAAAGGTTCTGTTCCTTCAGGTCCATAAACGTGTAATTATGAAAACGTATGACTGCTCATTAGTTTGTAAAACCGCAGAAATTATCGCCGTTTATTCAAACAGGTAGCATCATGATCAAAGCTATCGTGGGAAAACGAAAATTACGAGGACATCAATAACCAATTTTTACCGACCTTTTTATTGAAAGCCGGCCCTCGCGGAGCTTCCCAACAAACACACTCGGATATTGGGTATAACTTGCCGCATCATCTGTGGCTTTCGTTTGGTTTTTTCTTTCCTTTTTAGCTACCCGCTTTTACTTCTGTTTTGAGCCGAAGCAATACCCTTCCTTAATTTTGGGTGCAGAAAATTTGTCGCCGCTCTGCAGGCAGTTAAATAACACACTTTCGTACTGATTTTTGCATTATTCCTCTATTATCTACCCATATGGTGCTGTCGCGACCGCCTCATGGCCCAAGTACATATCACGAGTTACTTTCAGACATAGCGCAAAAAAGTACGCACAACACACACGAAGACACGACAGACGCGGACGTGCGCTACTACCCACCGTTTATTTCCGTCAACAAACCCTCCGATTTACAAGGTCAACCACGTACACCAGTGTCAGGCCCCTTTCCCATGCGAGGTGACAAAAAGAAATCTAAAAAAGTTAACAGTACTATGTCCCTCAGGTAACAGAGTTCAAATAGTTCAGTTCGGCACTGTGCAAAAGAATTGACGCTTCGCTTATACAAATATCTGAGTTCTTGTGGATGTAGAATGCTTCTAGAGCCACTCGAGCCGTGTAGTTTGTTGATTTGCCTAAGATAGTGGTCTCATAAAATCGTGCCTCGCAACCACACGTAATGATGTGGGCAACCATATGTGCATACTTGTCCTCTTTTTTCTTAACTTTTAGCGCATGCTCCCTGAGCCGGTCGTTTATGCACCGTTCGGTTTGGCCGATGTACACCTTCCCGCACAACAAGGGGATGGAGTATACCACTCCTGTCGCACACCCCACGAAGCGGCTATCTTGGCTTGTTTGGCAACCGTCTTTCCGGTCACCGCAAATTCAATGGCAGAGCCTGGATAGCTTATTAGGAGCCGTGAAGACCACAGGAATACGATGCCTGTTCGCGACCTTCTTCAGGTTGTGCGAGACCTGATGCATATAAGGCATGGATGGCTACGGGTGTAGCCATCCATCGCTGGGTCGCAGCCCTTTCCGGTCCAGGTCTCTTCTTTACCCTCTGCAGGATAGACTCGGCCACCGGAACAACAAGCAACTCAGGAAATCCCGCTGCTAATCTGATTGGGAAAGCTATGCTGCATTGAATGCGGGCATGACTTACGGAGCGCAGCATCCAGACATTGTAATGCGATGCCCCTTTTTACTATTTTAGCGTGGGCAGAGTCAAAAGGCAGGAGACACTTCTTAACCCGTGGGAGGTACTCTCAGCAAACATGGCCTACACTAAATTTTAGCCTGAGATCCAGGAATTGTAACCCCTCAGTTCCAAGCAATTCATGAGTGAAACTCAAGCCCTGCCCAGCTTGAATAAAAACATCTAAAATACTCCCAAGGGCAGTGAAACCGTCCTCTTTCTTTAAAAGAATTGAAAAGTCATCGACGTACCAAAGCACTTTGAATACCTTCCCCCCATTAAAAGCCAAATCAAGCGCACTGTCAATATCAGCTAAAAGTATGTCGCATAGAATCGGCGCCACGCAAGACCTAATACACATTCCTCTACGTTGCAGAAAAGGCTGCTCGTTAAAAACAATAAATGTTACACTAAGATAAAATTCTAAAAGCGTTAAATTATGAACCGACAAGCAAGCGGAGTTTTGGAAATCGCATTCGCCACTCTGTTCAATGCACTTCCTAACATCAACTAAAAGCTCATCTTGAGGTACTGAAGAAAACTAGTCCTCAACGTCCACTGACAAGCCATAATCTATACTCTCGTTGTGTTTCACATATTCAGCGACTTCTTCAGATTTCCTCACGCGGAAAGGATCAACAACCGTGAGTTACATAAGGCTCTTCAGTAAAAACTGACTAACCTTCTTTTGCCAAGCCCCCCCCCCCCCCCTTCGCTCACAATGGTTCTCAAAGGGACATCTGCCTTATGTGTTTTTGAAGAAAAGAAAACCTTCAGACTGTTCCCCTTACTATTTCTAATAGCACTAGCAAGATCATTCAATTCCAAGTCCTTACAAAATTTGATGAACTTAGTCTTAACCCTCACTGCACTTTTTTTAAACAGCCACAAAGTTCTTGTCCACTGCCGCTTGGGCTTTTTCATTGAACGTGCCTTTCGGCATCACAACAAATCCACCTTCCTTGTCAGCTTCTAGGAGAATCAAGCTGTTCTGCCAAACTGAAAGCAACTATGTTAGACCAACTAGCCCAGCAGGCGGTCCTTCTGGAACATATGACGATTTCTGCGATCGTAGTTTTGTTCTTGCCGGGATCGTCTGTCTTTCTATGCGTAAAGCTACTACTATGTGTGACTGCGCAACATGTCTATTTGTCTTGTTTGACGCATTACATACAGTGATGTTTGCTTAAATACGTGAATTTATTGGATACTTATACATATATTTAAACGTCTTGTTGCGAGGCTTTGTGTATACAAACAGTGCATTTTGTTACCAGTGACACTTTTGTGCCCTTTATCAACTTGTATCTTCCCACTTGTGTACTCCATTCTATTTTCGCATTTCTAATCTACATCTTGCAGAACTCCTGCTTCTTATATGTACTCACTGCTGCGACTATATTATCGGTTTAATTACAATACACGACCCATAGCAACTGCTCATGCGCAATCTATTGCAACGAAGGACAGCGCCATGGAGGTTTTTTCCTGGCCGTTGCATATGTACAGTCACGAGCAAAAGTTTGTGGACCAAAGGTATGGTATGATGGTATGATAAAGCTTTATTACGGTCCCTCGGAACGCGCGTCAGCACGTAGCGGGCCGCTCCCACGTCGGTACAGAAAGGCCGAGCCTCTCTGCTGCCACGATTTTATTTTTTTTTTCCTTCGCAGCCTGGGCATTCCGGCTGAAATCAAGAGCGCAAGCCTACGTGCGTGTGATGGGCCAATACAGCGTATTAAGCCAATTCGGGGCCGTGCAGCTGCGCTTGAATATATTAAATTTTTTTGCTGATGCCATGGTCTCCAAACTTCTGCTCGCGACTGTACAAAAAAGTGAACAAGGTTCTTTAATGACAAAGATTTCTCGAAATATTTGTGCCCAACTTGTTCTTTTCATGTCCTTTACGTTTTTCGCACCAGCTGTATGCACTGCTTTGCTGGTTTGGAATTCTATGATATTCTGATCTTCTAAAGTTTGTGTGACATTTTCTTTACTGATTAAATAGACAAAAAAGGCGGAAGCTTTGATATCAGTTATTTCTGCCACAATTTTTGGGACATACGAATACATTCTTTTATGAAAAAATACATACTTTACTTGACAGTGGGTAGCACTCAGTAGTTCATTTGCAGCCTCTAATATACAATGACATTGGCAATATCAATGCAGTTATTATTAATATATTTGATCCCTCGACCAATTCTATAAGGAGGAGGCCGCGCTGCAACGTGAGCCCCCCCTCTCCGAACAAAATTTCTGGCTATGCCACTGTGCAGTGAAGCAGGTCTTCGAACACTGACCAGTTACAGATGATTTTCTGCATTAACACCCGTCGCTTACCAAGAACTGAAAAGGTGTTCTTAGAACTTAGAAAAGAAAAGAAAAGGTGTTCGGCTGAAATGTACGAAATTTTCTTTACAAAGCCACCAATTTACTTTGTTCACAGGAACCTCGCTGAGAAAACTGACGTCAATCCGAGCTTTTGTTGACGTGATTTTACTCTTTGCGGCGGCGGCCATTTTCGTTATGGCGCAGTTTCGCCAAGGTCACTGCCAATGGCACCAAAAAATATAACCATGCACCTAAGGCTTTCGCCTTCGAAAAACAGAAATTCCGTGGCAGTGAACATAACTTGACCAGGCACCTGCACGCAAATGCGCAAATGGACTCGTAAACTGAGGCCAACCGAGATTAAGGGTGTCAATCATGCGAGTGCATATCCTGAAACATGCGCCCATCGCGACCATTTAGCAAGCTTACATTATTATTTTAGAATAAGCTTTCAAGAAATGAAGCGACAAAAGGGCATTTTTGCTTTTTTGATTCGATTGGACAAAAGGTTGGACGAGGAAAAGATGGACGGAAGGGGGGGGGGGGGGGGGGCGGAGGCCGCTCTTTCAAGATTCTGCACCCGCTTTCTTGAAGCGGGGCTGAGCCTCTAAACGACTATCAATAGCAGCAAAACTGCTGATTCACACTAGACTAGCTGGCCGCTCGTCTTATACGCGCGGCGGTTATCAGATCAGTTGTTCCTGATTCGCGCTCGTCCATGCTCGACGGTGAAAGCTGGTGGCGTGGTCCTTTTTTTATTTTTATTTTATTGTTAAAACGTGTATTCTGTTATCGTCCAGTATCCTTCGTACGTCATCGCGCGAATTTCGAATCTTAAAGGTCCGTACGCCACGTGGTGTAAAAGCTGTGAACTAAAGGCGATGTCCGGAATTGCTGGGGTTGTGGTCCTTCTTTCTCAGCTATATATATATATATATATATATATATATATATAGATATATGCCCATCTGCCGCCCTGCGTTTGTTAAGCCCGCTATGCAACGTTTAGCCAGAAACCTTAGGACGCAGTGTTTCCAACCAGAACGTCTAGGTTTTTCTTGCAATACTGTTTCTTGGTAAGGTCCCCTCACAATTTCATTGTGGTGGCAGTTATACACAAACTCGAGGGGCGTTTGCGCCTTCTGCGATGCCGCCGCTCTCGAGACATCACGGAATAGACGTCCCGTACTCTGGTGGAGCACGGAGGGTTAAACGTCTCCAGGTAAGTTAGACACTCACGTTGCTCGCGAAAACACTAGCGTTGCTGAGCAGCTGTGTCAGTGATCACTAACGATCCTTCTCCGGTATGTTCTAGTGCACAATCCATAATCGACGCCTGCAACGCCGCTTAGGTGCTCTTCAGCGCAGTGAGATTCCTGCTAGTGACAAAACGCTGTTTTTACGCATTGCATGTAGGCGCAGGAGCGCCTTATCAGCAATTATGTGGTTCGAATGCTTGTTCTCAACTTGTTCTTTATTGAAACGTATACTGTTATGTATGTTGTGTGCTTGGTTCCAAAGAATCGACGCACTGTTCGCTTCCCTTTGCTGACAGCTTGTAGCATCGGCCTTACGGGGGTACGAGCCTTTGCTTTTGGGAGCATGAGCCATAGATGATTATAGTTTTCTGATGGCCTTACGCCATGAAAAGATTCCACTATCCTAGCCATAGACAGATTCACTGTAAAAGTTCGTGATTGCTCGGAGAACTCGGGTGGGAAAAAATGGGCAGTGGTTGTCAGTGAGATTGCGACCCGCCGGAAAGCTGTGAAATTCTGCTAGGTGAAATTTTCGGAGCTGTGCGAAAAGGTACTCCAGCGTCACATCAACAAGATAAATATTTGTATCGTTGCCTGTTTTCAATACCTACACCACGCCAAAAGCTTAGTTTTGTACGCGCTCCCCCCCCCCCCCCCCCCCCCTTGGCACAGTGCAATGAATGTCAGACAATGTCTGAGTGAACGAAGGTATTTTTCTTCGCATTTTGAAGCGCTTTGTGGAAGTGATGAAAAATGCTGAGTCTTATCGATGGTCATTCGAACCATACCATAAATGTGGATGCTATTAAATAATTCAGGGACAACGGGATGATTACGCTGCCCCTTCCTGCACAGACAGTGCACATCAGGTACGACAACCGCTTGACGTCTGCTTTTTGAAGGCATTCAAGGCAGCATACAACCATGCCTGCTGCGAATGGTTGGTTAGCAACCAAGGGAAACGGATCACCATGGACCACATTGGCGCATTAGTGGCAGAGGCTTACAGAAGATCGGGCAATATCAGCAACATTAGTGCTGGATTTGACATTGTGGTCTGTGGCCATTTTCCGTCGATGTTCTAGATTACCCTTAGTTTCACGAGCCGCCGCCAGCCAGCTGTAGAGGAGAGAATGTAGAAAAAGATGAAGACACTAACGCTGACCTCATCGACTAGCACCAAGGACAACGAGAAAGCTGTTGTGACAGGTGTTACATTCCAGGAAATTTCTCGAGTGTCGAACTAGAGAAAAGCCAAAGCAATAACTCTGAAGCTAACACAGTTCTAACGTGACCACCTCACAAAGCCAAGTTGACAATGATAAAAGCAGCGAAATGACCATGCAGCTCTGCTATCAGAAGACAGGCAAAGGCAAAGCAGACTCGTACGGACAAATCGAGCTCTCATTATTTTAATGAGCCAGTAAAACAAATATGTTCAACAATGTGCAACAAGAGCTGAAAAAAGAACTGGCAGTGCTTCTGCAAGCAGTTTTGGACTACAACAGCGCCAGGCACGGTTTGGATTTAGAGCGTTGTGTTTAAAGGGTGGGACTGCCTCGTTTTGCATCATGCAGCGTCTCATTTCGCCCCAATTTGCGGGGTAAAATGAGACGCTGCATGGGGGCAAAACGAGACAGTCCCACCCTTTAAACACAACGCTCTAAATCCAAACGTGCCTGGCGCTGTTGTAGTCCCAATGAGACATTTGCGACATTTATTCTTTCTGTTTTATTATAATTTGAACTGCGCGAACATCAGTATTTTTATATACCACAAATCAAATACTCGAAAGAAAGTTGCTCGAAAGAAAGTTCCTGTGTCGTTGTTTTATGGCGAATGAATAACAGAAAAATATATGCATGATGTGCACATTTTTGAGGCATTTTTCCCCGCCTTACGGGGCGTGCCTAAGCATTTTGGTGCTTTACAAATGGCAGTAAGAAATATTTATATTGCTTTATCATTTCTGAACTTTGCTACGTCCGTCATATTAGTTATGTAGTGGTTGCAAGGCACACTGAAAAAATTGCTGTATAGTTAGAGCAAATTCAACGAAATTTTCTGTACCACTAAAGCAAATTTCTGTGAAATTTCTGTGACAGAACCTGTTAAAAGAAAAAAAAAAACAGTCATTTTCTGTTCTTCTCCGTGCCCAGCTTATAAATGGAGTCACAACTAAAATATAGCCGTTCTAAATAATTGCACCTGCATAAAAGCATTATAAAATGACACCTTACATTTTTTTTATTTTCATGCACGCTGTTTTTTGCATACAACATCCACGATGCGCTGGCAGCAGTACTGCTTTGATGCCCCGCTCCAAATTCAACATGGCTTCTCTTCGAGTCAACGCATGTCTGCGCGGCTCCTCTTCTTCTTAGGCCAATCTTAGGAGGTGAATAGTTCTCTTTTCAAGTAGATGACAAAGAGTGCACGACGTATGTTTTTTTTTACCAGTTACTATCCACGTGTTCATTACATAGAAAAAGACTGCAATGCCCCCAAAGGAATTTCAGGCTGTAAACAAATTTAGCAACTACGTATTGTGACATTTCAGCGGTCGCTCCGCTTTATGAGGCTATGTGTGATATGGCTCTTAAATATATCGTCAGCATTTTGTTATAGAGCCCGTGAGGGCTAGCCAGCTTGCTTGACAAATGTCTTATTGTATATTCTCGCACTTTCGGAATATGTTTTTTGCTGCGGGTGCAAGAAGAAAAAAGAGCGATGGAACGGAAAACCTTAGGCCTAACGTTAAGAGACCGGAAGAGAGCAGTGTGGTTCAGGGAAAAAACGGGGATAGCCGATATTCTAGTTGACATTAAGCGGAATAAATGGAGCTGGGCAGGCCATGTAATGAATAGGATGCATAACCGGTGTACCATTAGAGTTACAGAATGGATATCAAGAAAAGGGAAGCGCAGTCGAGGACGGTAGAAAACTAGGAGGAGTGATGAAGTTAGAAAATTTGCAGGTGCTAGTTGGAATCGTCTAGCGCAAGACAGGGATAAGTGGATATCACAGGGAGAGGCTTTCGTCCTGCAGTGGACATGAATAGGCTGATGATGATGATGATGATGATGATCATTTCTAAAAAAAGCTCCCTCTGCGACGTTAGCTCTTAGCGACGACCATATGCGTTTGGTGTCTTGAAGTCACTGGAATGTGCCACTTTTTCTGTTGCTGCAAATTTTATTTCGTTTTATTTGTTTGGATGCTGGCAGATAAACGCACCGCATATGGGGGCACATGGCTCCATTATTGGTTTTGTTGCTTCGTTTGCTGCGGTTAAAGTGTTTTAGTGCGTTAATGTCGGGAAAATATTTTGACTGGCCCCTCACTACTTCGTCTTATTTTCAAAATAGTTAGCGGGAACACAGGACTGCGTGGCCTGTTGTACTATCTGCACATGTTCAAAGCACAGAGCAGAAGGTGTTAATCGAGCCGCCAAGATATGCTGCCATCACGCTCGTGACCACAAATTATTGCTGGTATTTAGTCTGCTAGCCTCACTTCCAGACTCGGACAAAGAATAACTGAATTTATGATTGACGGACCGCGAAAATGAGAAATAAATGGTGAAAATTGTTCGCAAATTGAAATGCAGCAAAACATTTAGTAAAAGAAACGTAAAAGGCAGCATGTGTCATTATTTCGAGTAACTAATACTACACAGCTAACGTAATGCACCCACCGCTTTACATTATCAGGACTATTTTCTACTTTGTGCCATATTGTTTGATATTGTTAGGAAATTAGCTGAAATATGATTTGTTTGCGACGTATCCTGCACTGGAAAAGTCGTGTAGGTGGTGCATCTGGTAAACGCTGTCAATATCTTAGTACTGAAGTAAATTTCGTTTCTTTTTCGTTTCCGCTGTTCAACGTTAGAGTATATGAGACATATATAGAGCAGACGGTACTAGAGAGCTCGGATTACAAGGTGCTGCCGATGAATATAGTTTTGCCTTTCATGCGCTGTGTGCCTCAGTGGAATCTTCTGCGCTGATGATACACGCTCCAGAAAACGCGCTTATGGCACAGGGGTCCACAGAGTAAGACGTTTTGCGGTAGGCTATATGGGATCCTGCACCTCAAGAGTGAAGACGTTAGCATGTCGCCGCACTCTGCGGATCGTGCGTGCACACAGCATGGCTGCACGTCGCATGGACGCGTGACGCGGTTAGGCTGTCATGCCTGCCTTCTGATTGACGGCTACATGTCTTCATGCATTTCCAGTGTGGAAATATCATCAGACACAAAAAAGTCATCAAAATATAACTGGTGGATTTTTCTTGGGCCCTAATGGGTTACGCATAGCCTGTTTACAAGATTGACATTCCACGGAATATTGCTTTCTTTCACTTCTTACTGATATTAAACAGTCGAATAATTAACCCGAACATTGCTCCTCCGTTATTTTTGTGTAGACAACCAAGATTTGGTGACTTGTAAGCACAATATTGAATGGCTAGAGCGTGCTTTTGAGGTGAAGCGCCTTTGTATTTACTTTTAAATGTCAGATGCCAATATAAAACGTCTTTCCACCCCTTGATACAGGTGCATAAAACAATGTGCCATAATTATCATAACAGGATGCAAAGCGCAGAGGACATTTTGAATTTGGTACTTATGAACATTGGCTTTCGCAGACTAATAAATAAACTTCCGCTTAGCTAGAAGACGTAATGTGCAGTTTAAACAACAATACTAGGAAGAAAATTCTGCCTTGAGCTTTGCCAATGAGGCATGGAGTGACAGCAGACACTTTTGATGCCAAAGCCAAAATATATTTGCAGAAAAAATGCTTTAAGACATTTGTATAAGAAAGACCATAAAATATATATGGAACGCATTGAACCGGTCTATATATAGATTGCAATAGCGCATTAGATACGATCGGCTGAAAGCGTCGGCTAGCAGGATTCCACTGCAACATCTGTGGCTCCCCCTCGTTACATTTCCACGTTGCAGTGATGGGGAGAAACAACAGTAATATTTCTTCCTTTGAATGTAGCCGTAATTCTAAAAGAACCGTCGTTTCACGGTAGCGAAGAAAATCTGCGTTCTTTATTAATCTAACATAGCTAGCTTAAGGATAGCATGCTTACAATATTGACTTTCCGCAAAATGTTGCTTTCTTTCACCTCTTAGGCATATGAAATAGTTGAATGAATAATCAGAACGTGCCTTATCCACAATTTTTGTATAATAGGCCCAATACTTGGTGGAAACGTGGCCTCGTAAGCAGAATGTCGGATGGCTTAATGACACTTTGAAGGGAGGCGCATTTATATTAACATGATAGCGTTAAGGGCCCCGTGTCGTAGAAAGTCCGGTGTCGGCGTCGTCATCGGCGTCGGCGGACTTCCCGTGAGCCAAAATTTCAGTATATACTCAGGTATATGTAGATGCCCCGCCTTGCTATATGACATGTGGTATATGCGGATTTTATTGCCACACCATTCTATCACTAAAGTTGCTGTATACCTTGCCTTACATCCTTGACAAAGCTGCACTCTTAAAAACGTTTACACCCTTTGGCTCGTGTCTTGTACCCACACAATAATCATCATCCGTCTTCAACGCATTTCCTTTCTTTAACGCTGTGAGCCGGGTACTTCCTATAGTCACGAAAGGCTTGCGCGTTTTCAGCGTGACACAGCATTCGCGGCAGGAAAGTACGAGCACTGACTTTTGAAGAAAAGAAACGTAAGCAAGGCATGATTGTTTGAGGACAAGATAGGACCTAAAGGGTGTAAACTTTTTTTAGAGTGTATTCCTCGGCAATGCTGAAAATTACAGCCCACAAACAAATGTCATGAAAAAAAAAACACACCGACAGGGCATGCCTTTTATGTTGCATCTTCTTAGACTGAACCGTTAAAAGTGCGAAAAAATAACAGAAACCTGAAAATGATGTTTTTTTTTTTGGCTAAGCTGTGCACACACTCCGGGATCGGACCACGCAAGAGGCCACGTTTCTACCAGAAATCTCGCCTTCGTGCATAGAGTTCGCCTCCAGTGTTTCCTGGTAAACCTTACGGTTACAGAAGCTGCAGCTGCCGGGATTCGCGAGAAACAATCAGGGATCTTTTAATGCAATCGCATTCCACGCAGCACAAGCGTTCTCCAAATTGTTTTTCCTTTTATTTTTGAATGTCAGATGAATATCTATGCCCTCCTTCCACTCCTTGCTGCTACGCAGAAAACTGTTCTATAATACATCATAGCAGGATGCAAGCGCAGAGGAGGATATTTCTTGTTTTTTGCTATTTACGAACATTAACTTTCGCGGACTTCGGCTTAGCTAGAAAAATTAATGTGTAGGTTAAGCAACGATACAAGGAATACATTTTTTTCTTCAGCTTTATCGATGACGCACAACAGACAGCACCAACGTCTGACGCCAAAACCAAAATATATTTGCAGAAGAAATCCTTTAGATCATTTGCACACCAAAGATCACAAAGAAAATTTCGCAGGTTCGCCCGAAAGGCGAAGCGTCGATTTCGATAGCAAATTAGTAGAGAGCTATACGAAGCAAGGATACTACTTTAATGAGCCGTATAAAGTTGTAAACTTTCGCTTACTATCTAAATAGACAAGCACGATGTCCCGCGTGCACAGGTAAACATGAACACGTCTCTTTCGATGACCCGCAAACTCGATGTGAAAACGCTGGAGCGAGATAGTGCGCCAGCTGCAGCGGGCAAATTCACCTTGGCGCTGTGTCCTCGTCTCCCTTGAACGCGAACTAAACGTTGAAAGCACAGCGCATACGAAGCTACCGGCACTCGCACGTGCACTTTATCCCCATCGCAGATCGCTTCGAAGATAAGGTCCACGTGGGCGCGCACTTCACCCACATCGCAGATCGCGTTCGAGGTACGGCGCCCGCGCGGCCGCGCTGTGAGCAGCAGCTGACGGAGCAAAACGCAACCCCCTCCCTCTCCGTCGCCTCGCCCCCTTGCCTCGCGCGCGAAAGAAGACCGCGCGCTTTCTCCCTGCCATCCTCCTTCGAGTGCGCTACATTGAGCCGCGATTGCCGCGATTGCCGGCTCACCCTTGTGCGCTTTCACTCGCACACACAGCATACGGCTCGCGGCGATGATTTTAGCGCCATTGGACTTGATACGGAACATCATGCGACGGCAACGTCGATGGCAGAAATGCGCTTGGAGTGTCCGTATAATTGCTATCGCAATAAAATATGGGGGGCATTGAATCTGTTTACAGAGGGCATTGTAATAGCGCACAAGATACCATCGGCTGAAAGTGTCGCCTAGCAGGATTCCTCTGCAATACACGTTCCTCCCCCTCGTTGCAATGCATAAACATTGTCACGTTGCAGTGACGGGGAGAAACCACAGTGGCTCCTCAATCTTCGAAAATATGATGGGCAAAACATAGGCATAGGCTATTTATTCCTCAATCATTGAATTTTCCAGCGTAATCGCTCGGGCTCGCATGAATTCTAAAGTGTACAGCTCCATTCTCGTAGCACACAGAATCTGAATGCACAAGGATCGGCGACGACTTAAACACAACATAAAAATTCACGATGCTTACGATACTCCGTAATCCATTATTTGAGCGCAGCTCTATACGTGTTTTTCATTTCGCGATGCATTGGCTGGCGCGGACAATCTGTCTCGTGCGACACGTTTCAAACGGAACGAAGTGCGGCGCAACTGCCTCGCTAATATGGAGATGGCGAGAGCCAGCGCGTTGGTGACGCGTGGATGCGATTCACCTCAACCGCCGCCCACCGATCTCCCAGACGACGCACACTATTCTGGCGCAATCTCGCAGCCATCGTCACAGCACTATGCTTTTCTTCTCACGCTTTCGCCATACCCTCCCCCCTCCGCTTTCCTCCTCGCGTTATTCATCTCACGCTGCGCCCAGCGTTCGCTTTCATTCTTCGCTGCGTTCGTTTGCTCGGCAACGAGCGACAACGCCGATGCCGACGCTCGCCGCCAGAACAGGCGCCTAAGGGCCGCGTTCTAACCAGTGATAATATTCGAGAAGCTTCACATACAGAAAGGCGTGTCTTGCGCTGTGCGATAACCGTCAACATTTGTTAGCCGGTGAAAGAATGTCACCAGGAAAGTTAAACAGGTAGTCGTGCCAATATTAACCACGGATGCCAATGGTTGATATTGGGATGCCAATAAATCATTGTCATCAAATGATCATCATCATCCCACGCACGCGGAGTCGGTCGTTGAACGCAGAACGCGGGCGATCTCAACGTGCGCATTGCTTCTCTTTTCTCGTGTGGCAGAAGATTCTCACAGGGTATCTCACAGGCATTTGTTGAGCTCTGCCTGGAACACTTTGCCGTCTCAACCATCTAGTTCTCTATTGCCTTCATTTTTTCTAGTACTTTTCGACAGTTTGGTTCACAGATGTTGTAGTGCTTATGTTTAATTATTTATTTTCATAAACCAATCATATGTGGTTTCACACATCAATCATTGTCTCTGAAACTGTAGCTTATCGTAGATTAAAGAATTTGTTACTTTTTTTCTGGTCTTATTTTGTTTCATTCTATCTTTGTTGGCGCTGAATTGCGATAATTCAGCAGTTGATATGGCCATTTCCGCGATGTAGGCCTACTATGGAGTGCGGTGATTTTCGTGTAATATTTACTAGTGTCTTACCGTGAGTACATTTTCTTGTTTTTAGTTTTAATTTCAAATGTACATTTTGTATTGATTGTATTGTTTTTGCACGCTATCACGGCGCCCAAATAAAGCTTTTCTTACACATGCATTTTTTTTTGTTAAATAACGCTTGATTGACGTAGACGTAACCGTAGTTTCCCCCTTACCCAATGCCTTCCTTAAGGCCTGTAAGTCATATTAGTTACGAAGTGTTTGCAGGTACACTGCAAAAGTAGCTGTAAATTTAGAGAAAATTTAATGAATTTTTCTGTACCGCGAAAGAAATTTCTGTGAGATTTCTTTGAGAGAACTGGTAAAAGAAGAAAAAACAGACATTTTTTTTGTATTCTTAATCTCTAGCCTCTAATTGAGTCAAAACTAAAATATAACCATTCTACATAATTGTCACTGCATAAAGAACTATGAAATCATACTTTAGATTTTTTTTCTTTTCATGCATGACATTTTTTTTAATACAACATGCACGATGCGCTGTCAGCTTTGAAGCCCGCTCCAAATTCAAGATGGCTGCTCTTCGAGTCAACGCATGTCTGCACGGCTCCTCTTCTTCTTAGGCCAATCTTAGGAGGCGAAGAGTTCTCTTTTCAAGTAGATTACAAAGAGTGCATGACGTATTTTTTTACCCGTTTCTTTCCACGTGTTTATTACATAGGAAAAGACTGCAATGCCCGCAAAGGAATTTCAGGCTGTAACCAAATTTAGCAACTACGTATTCTGACATTTCAGCGGTCGCACCGCTTTATGATACCATGTGTGCTATGGGTCTTAAAAATATCGTCAGTATTTTGTTATAGCACACGTAAGGGGAAGCCAGCGTGCTTGACAAATGTCTTATTGTCTATTCTCGTCTTTTCGGAATGTGTTCATGCTGTACGTGGCTGCAAGAAGAAAAAAAAAGTGCGCGTGATGTATCAAAAAAGGCTCCTTGAGAGACGTTAGCTATTAGCGACGATCATGTGTATAGTGTGTTGAAGTCACTGGAAAGTGCGACTTGTTTCTGTTGCTGTATATTTTATTTAGTTTGATTTGTTTGGATGCTGGCAAATAAATGCGCCGAATATGAGGGCACATGGCTCCAGTACTGGTTTTGTTGCTTCGTTTGCTGTGGGTCTAGTGTTTTAGTGCGTTAATGTCGGGAAAGTATTTTGCCTGGCCACTGACTACGTCGTTTTATTTTCAAAATAGCTAACCTGAACACTGGGCTGCGTGGCCTGTTGTACTATCTGCGCATGTTCAAAGCACAGCGCAGGACGCGCTAATACCCGAGCCGCGAAGACATGCTGCCATCACGCTCGTGACAACAAAGTATTGCTCGTATTTCGTCTGCTAGCCTCACTTCCTAACTCTTGCAAAGAATAAGTAAATATATGAAGGACGGACCGCGAAAATTAGAAATAAAAGGGGAAAATTGTTCACAAATTGGAAGGCGCGTGCTTCTGGCCGCCTTCCTCTTTCGCGTGCGCGAGTTTAAGCTGCGGTAGCCGGCTCACCGCCATATGCTTTCACTGGCACAAACAACGTACGGCACGTGGCGACGGTTTCATCGCCGTTGGACTTTATACGGAACCTCGTGGCGACGGCAGAAATGAGCCTGCAGTGTCCATATAATTGCTATCCCAATAAAAAGTATAAAGTAACAGAAAAATCAAAAATATAAAACAGGCCTTTACAGAAACTTCCTGGCAAGGCAGCTTCCAAAAAATTATATTTTTTAGGCAAACATTTTTTTACAGTGCAGCTGAATGGCCTGGCTGGATCCACATGTCGTTGTGCGGCTGCTGAAGAGTATAAAATGCAACAATCATCTTCGTCTCTCAGCGATTACAGAACCGCAAACTTATCTGCACCCTTTGGATACCCGTCGAGAGAGCATTCGCAACAGGTGTATAGTGCTTTGAAACCGAAACCTACTCCAAGTTGCCTTTACGTTGATGATCACTTCGCAGTGGATCTAAGTGGCTCGTATGTTCACGTCAAACCTCCGAAAGAAACTTGTGTTGCTTTACGATGGCCCAGACTCGTCGGTACGGAAACCCGACGTCGGCAAGTAAACGCAATGCCTGTAGAAGAGACAGCAGCTTCCTGCCGATATTGGAGAATCACAGCAACCCGCTGTAGAGGCGTAGTGGCTTCAGCGCTGCTCGGCTAAGCCCGAGGTGGAGGGGAGGGATCGCATCCCTGTCGTGGCGGCCGCATTTCAATGGAGGGTAAAATAAAAAAAAAAAACTCCCGTGTACCGTTCACTGGGTGCACAGTATATGTGCCCTGAATCACACTTTATTGAAGTCAAGAAATCCATTCGAAGGTAAAATAGAGCATTTGCAAATACTTTGCCGCAAAACATACTTCAATGGGTTCAGCAGAATACCTTGATTTAATTTATCGATTTGATTTATTGAAGATGCGAAGTCATTTGCAATCAAAGTTACCCTTCGGGGTACTCCCGCTCCTTGTTCAATGTCGTGTACTGCGAAGTCTACGGTGGCATAGGCGTGCCCAAAAAGCTCCGCCTACTGAACGACCTGGTGACGCGCAGTGCAAATTTGATTCTGGATGTTCACCTAGACGCCACTAATCCCAATTTTGGCGCATAAGGCGCGTTAGACGCGGCTGTCTTCAGCGAGCTGCAGTGCGCTCAGGCAGCATACTCATCGCGGCACCCGGCGGCGGCTGCGTTGTCTACGCTAAGTAGTCAGGCCGCAGCTACGTGCCACAGTATGTGCGTTTGGGCAGTGTTGGCTTTGTGCACAAAAGGATTTGAGTGTACTCTCGCGCTCACATGCTCCTCTCTGACCGTGCTACGTGGTGCGGACCTGCTTTGGGCTGAACCAGCTTTACCGACGGATAGTATAGCCACATCCTCCTTTCGCATTTTGAAGCGCTGTCAATAGCTCAATACGAAGCGAAGTCTGCCAAGGCGTCTAGCTGGGAGTGGCCTGGAGTGAGCGCGCGCTGGCAAGCGTGCGCGTGGTCAGACCTTGAGTTTCGTATGGTTAGAGGCTGGTTGAGTGATAAAAACCAATTGAAATTGGCGAGATCCGACGGATACGACACCAATAGTCTCTATGGCCAAAGTTTAGTTCCTACGCGGGCGGCCACGGACGAGTGTGAACAGACGATAGTCGGCTTCTTCCGGAAGTACGTAATTCTTATCAAAATTTGAAACCAGATTTTCGCTTACTTCAACCTGTTTATGAAACGTCGTCGATAAACCTACACGGTAACAGCAGGAAGAAGCGCACTGATCCAAGCACCCTTGTTGATTAATGTCAGCTAATGGCTGATTTCAGCCACGTATGCCAACATGCCATATGGTGAAATATATCGCCCGAAACGAGTGAGCAAGCGGGCTTCCGTTTGAGAGAAAGGTGACTTCACGCTCCGCTTGCGAGCTCCACGCTCCGTGCATGACTGCAAAATTTGCGTTAAATGTTCACAGCAGGGTATCCTAGCCGCGCTCTGCATTTTTTAGATGCGAAGTAGCCCATGGCGGGGCTTTGTCAGTCCCTCCGTCCCGCGGCGTCCCACACCCCCACAGCGCATGCACGTCCCCTACCCCTCTCTCTCCTCTACTACGCTCCCCCCTTTCTCTCCTCTAGGAATCCAGAGCGGCGCGCACGACAGGTGGTGCGATAGCTGCATACTCCGCTGGGGGCGCCACGGTAGCTCCGCGATGAGCGCTCAGGCCGCTGCCGCGAAACCATCTCCCGCTCAAGCTAACCATCTCCCCGCTTCTTTGCACCCACACATGGTTCCCTTTAGCGGGAGATGGAGTATTTTTTTACCAAGCCCGAGAAGTGGTTCAGGGCCACTTTAAAGAACCCCAGGTGCTCAAAATTATTCTCAGTCCCCCACCACAGCTTGCCGCGTAATCGTGTCGTGAGTGTGGCACGTAAATCCCTAGAGTTTATTTAATTATTGAGAACCACAGCTCGATTTCTAGGGGAGCTGTTCCTTTAAGCAGTTGCATTTAGAATTTCAGTGACCTGAAATTACACGTTCATAAACACCTGAAAACTTTTCTGAAACTCCATACATTAAATTTTTCTCCACACCTGACCCGCATACTTGAAGCCTTTCCCAATATTACGTTTCCGATAAATTTTAAGACCTTTTGTATTTGTATTAGTGTTTTGTAATTTATTCACCACCATTTGCATACATGCCATACGCAAATGCTATGCTTAGAGTGCATAGAAACATGGCATATTGTTCCCACATTTTCACCAAATGTGAGTGGTATTCACTGTTCTCGCAGAGCAGAGCAACTATACGACGTTTTCTTGCGATAGCAATTATATGGACACTCCAAGCAGATTTCTTCCGTCGGTGTCGCCGTCGTCGTCGCCGTGAAGTTTCGCATAGAATTGAACGGTGATGAAATCGTCGCCGCGCGCCGTATGATATGTGTGCGATTGAAAGCGCGGGATGGACGCGTGCTTTCACGGGGAGCGAACGCATGGCGGAGAGCAAACGCGACTTCTTCCGCCGCTTGAAAGGACGTGGGGGGACGGGAGGGAAGGAGGGGAGGCAATGTTTAGCTGTGGCACCAAATGCGTATTTATATAAAAAAATTGTCGCAGTTTCACCAGCAAGGGGAAGCATCAATTGCGATAGCAAATTAGTAGAGAGCTATACGGAGTAAGGACTGTATTATCAGCTGTATAAACTTGGACATGCAGCAGCACCGGCAACGCTCAGAATGTTGTCGACGTCGTCGGCGTTTTGCCCGCGTTCGCACCAAACGCGCGCGGCGTAGGTGACTGTTGCCGGTGCCTGTGGGGGCGGCTCGGAGGTTTTCGACGAGATCAGAATGGGACACTCGTCGAGCATCGTCGGAAATCTTACCCACCTTCTCGCCTAGCAACGTTTATATATATATATATATATATATATAGAGAGAGAGAGAGAGAGAGAGAGAGAGAAAGGTAAAGGAAAGACAAGGAGGTTAACCAGAGGTTATCTCCGGTTGGCTACCCTGTACCGGGGGAGGGGTAAAGGGATGCAAAAGGAGAGAGAGAGAAAAATAAGTAAAAATAAAGAATAGGAAAAGGAAGGAAAGAAAGAAAAAGTTGTCGCAGTTTCACCTGAAAGGCGAAGCATCAATTGCGATAGCAAATTTGAAGCGAGCTATACGGAGTAATGATAGCAGCTTTATCAGCTGTTTAAACTTGGACATGCAGCAGCACCGGCAACACGCAGAACTGTTGTCAACGCCGTCGGCGTTTTGCCCGCGTTCGCTCAAAATGCGTGCGGCGTTGGCGACTGTTGCCGGAACCTCTGATATAAATAGGCACTTGGTGCCGCAGCTAAACGTCGCCTCGCTTCCCTCCCCCCCCCCCCCCTCCCCCACGCCCTTTCGCGCGTCGGAAGAAGGCACGTTTGCTCTACATATATGGTGATTGTAGAGGAGGAAAGAGACGCCTACCTCTGCAGCCCTTAAGGGAGCACAGCGCAGAACGCGCGTTTGTTCTCCGCCGTGCGTTCACTCCCCGTGAAAGCGCGCGTCCCTCGCGCCCTTTCACTCGCACATACAGCGTTCGGCGCGCGGCGACGCTTTCATCTCCATTGACGTCATACGGAACCTCACGGCGACGGCGACGGCAGAAATCTGCTTTTGAGTGTCCATATAATTGCTATCGCAATAAAAGAAAACCACACACGCACACAAAACAGAACTGTTTCTGCGGGCACTGTCACGCAGTCTGCGAAGGCGTTCTCGTGTTGCATAGTGTGAACGGTCCATCCTACGTAACACAGTGCAGAGTCAAAATTTGTCAGTGAGTCCGGTGTCTCTCAAGTAACGCAGCAGTGCTTTCAGGGCGGCACATGCCGAATATGCGCCATGAAACGTCGGTGGCTCAGTACGTTTCAGGGGCGAAGCTCCTTAGGGTGTGGGTTGTTCCCTCCTCTGTAGTAGTAGTAGTAGTAGTAGTAGTAGTAGTAGTATGTAGCCACCTGTAGTTTTATGAAGTGTTCACTAGATGGCGTTCCGGTTCCGCTTCCACTTGCACTTCCGGTTCCGCTTCCACTTTGCGCGCGTTCGGTGCGAACGCGGGCAAAACGCCGATGGCGTCGACAACAGTTCTGCGCGTTGCTGGTGCTGCTGCATGTCCAAGTTTATACAGCTGATAAAAATACCTGGAGTCGACCGCATGGCTGCTTCGCATCCTACTCAGGGTTCCCCTACGGGAAGATGGTGTAATTTTCTCTCTCGTTCCCGACGCGCGCTCTCTTTATCTCTCGTCCGTAGCTGTGGTTTACCCGAATGATTCCCCGGTGCTTCGTCCACTCCTCATCATTCACTTCGTGGATATGCTGTGATTTTTTATTGCGATAGCAATTATATGGACACTCAAAAGCAGATTTCTGCTGTCGGCGTCGCCGTCGCCGTCGCCGTGAGGTTCCGTATGACGTCATTTGGAGAAGAAATCGTCGCCGAACGCTGTATGTGCGAGTGAAAGGGCGCGAGGGGCGCGTCTTTCACGGGGAGTGAACGCACGGCGGAGAACAAACGCGCGTTCTGCGCCGTGCTCGCTTAAGGGCTGCAGAAGTAGGCGTCTCTGTTCTCCTTCACAACCACCATGTATGTAGAGCAAACGCGCCTTCTTCCGACGAGCGAGAGGCCGTGGGGGAGGGGCAGGGAAGGGAGGCGACGTTTAGGTGCGGCACGCAGTGCCTATTTATATCAGAGGCTCCGGCAACAGTCACCAACGCCGCACGCATTTTCAGCGAACGCGGGCAAAACGCCGATGGCGTCAACAACAGTTCTGCGTGTTGCCGATGCTGCTGCATGTCCAAGTTTATACAGCTGATAAAGCTAATATCATTACTCCGTGTAGCTCTCTACAAGTTTGCTATCGCAATTGATGCTTCGCCTTTCAGGTGAAACTGCGACAACTTTTTTTATATAAATACGATGATAAGTGGTTCTTGAGGGAAAGGGAAAGGTTGGCGCTATCTTCTGCAGCCCTCGAGGGAGCACGGCTCAGCGCCAAATATAAATACGCATTTGGTGCGCAGCTAAACGTCGCCTCCCCTCCCTCCCTCTCGTCCCCCCACAGCCTTTCCCGCGACGGAGGACGTCGCGTTTGTTCTCTATATATGGTGATTGTAAAGGAGGAAAGAGACGCTTAATTCTGCAGCCCTGCAGGAAGCACGGCGCAGAACGGCTCAGCGCCAACATCATATCAAGCACGGCGCAGAACGCGCGTTTGCTCTCCGACGTGCGTTCGCTCCCCGTCCCGGGCGCGCGTCCCTTGCGCCCGGGCCTTCCCCTCGCACATACAGCGTCCGGAGCGCGGCGACGATTTCATCGCCGTTGACGTCATACGGAACCTCACGGCGACGGGGACGCCGACGGCAGAAATCCCCTTTGGAGTGTCCATATAATTGCTATCGCAATAAAACTTTGCGAGGGTACAAGATGGTAAAGACTTCCGGCGCTGCTCGACGAGTGTCCCTAAGTGTCGCGTTCTGATCTCGTCGAAAACCTCCAAGCCGCCACCAGAGGCACCGGCAACAGTCACCAACGCCGCGTGCGTTCGGTGCGAACGCGGGCAAAACACCGACGGCGTCGACAACAGTTCTGCGTGTTGCTGGTCAGTGTAGTATCTACCGCTTCGTTGTGTCATAGTTGGGTCTACGCTCTATTCAATGTCGGTATGTTTACAAGAAGCATAAAAACCTGAAGCTATATTAAGCCTCAATGAAGTTCGGCTACCATATGAGCAGAAAAAATACATATTTCTTTCCTCGTCATACCGGCCTCCTGTGCAGATCGCCGTCGCAACGAAGAGACCTGCCCACTTCAAGCGATCAACAACTCTAATATTCTACTCATTTGTGTGGTCGGCGACTGGTCAGTTCTTCTTCATTTCTCCTCAATCGTACGGGCTTCCGTCTAGTTTTAGATTTCGTTGCCCTAAGAATTTTACATAAACTTCACTGATAAATTGCCCGTAACCCGCCACTAAATTTAACCAAGTAATCGCAAAGTACCTCACTTTGTTCACTGAGGAAACGAGACATAGCTACTACTAGCCTTATACAGCGCATAAACATATGGATGAAGTGAGAGTTCAGTTATCATTTCTGATGCTCCTAATTAAGCAAGAAACGGTACAGTTTCTCCACACGTTAAATATGCGGGGAAACTTTTTAAAACGGGCGAATGACATTGCGGAGAAGAATTTATTGTATGAAATTTCAGATAACATACCACTTTTTTATGTATGTGTAAGTTCAGGTAACTCTAATTCCAAATGCACCTGCTTAAGTATTTTCCCCATTCCGGCTAAGGGTAAGCTCGGCGTGACGTAATGTTTTTCAGGAACACTCTGAGAATCACGTGAAATGGCAGTGTACTGTATTGCAGCACTCGCTGGACGAAATTATTTGCAAAGGCGATATCTCATTCACACCCAGGTAACTTTGTACACAGAGTTTACCGGGTGCTCAAAATTAAGCTTTACGGAATTTTTATCAATCGCCTGTGGCAGGTAGCATAATTCTTATCGTTGGCCTGGGTTATTTGAAGGGGCGGACATTAGTAGCATGAGAAATCGGAAAACATATTCAACTTATTATTGAAAATTGACTGATGAACTTTTTCGTTAATTACTTTACGACACATATTGCAATTTATGAATTGTAGCCGGTGAGTTTGCAAGACGCATCCACTTGAAATGAATTTCCAGGATGACACCAGTTTCGAGATATTATTTCCCAAAGTGTGGGACGAAATACATGGGCGTTCCAGTTCCTTTTGTGCTTCAATGTATAAAACAGCATTCTGGTAAAAAATTCGGTAGCACAACAGTGCGGAGAGTATCATGGCGCATATCTCCAAACTGGTGTCATTCTGGAAATTCATTCCAAGTGGATGCGCCTGACAAGCTCACCGGCTACAATTCGTAAATTGCAATGTGTGTCGTAATGTAATTAACTAAGAAGTTATTTAGTTAATTTTCGTTACTTAGTTGAATATGTGTTTCAATTTCTCGTGCTACTAATGTCCGCCTCTTCGAATAACCCAGCGCAACGATAAGAACTATGATACCTGCCACATGCAATTTCTAAAAATTCCGGAGAACTTAAAAATGAACACCCTGTACATAGCTTCCAAACCCTTTCCCTATTTTCACTAAATTTAATCGCAGTGGACTTGTAGTTCCTACCAAGGCAACGGGAAACATTCTGCGCCACTCGTAGAAGACACTCATAACGATTTGGAACACTTGATCGAAATCTAAACGTAAAGAATATATTTGAAGCCTTCGTTTTCGCAGGCATGTGTTTGTGTTGACATATTAGAGGAACTGCGTGAGAGGCTTCGTTTGAAGGTTTCAAAACAATAGCGTTCCTCAGGACCAAATAAAGTTGATGTCTGTCTGTCTGTACAGAATATGTTGACATTATCTCTGGCAGTGACGATCGATGTGAGGCTGTGAAGATGTGGCGTCAAAGCCAGCAAGTATTCGCGGACAAAGACCTTTTCGCTGTTTGCTCACGGCAGAAATATAAGCAATCATGTGGGCCAATAACCTAAAATTCTGCAGAGACACCTAAGACTGCTTCCATGTGGGAATGCGAAAGCATTATAGTCCCTTTGGTGAAACCTTTAGTTTGCCAGATGGCTGCGACCTGACGGGTGCAATGACGCACGCACTAGGCACACTTTTAGTCAGCCAGAACCGTGGAGGCTTCGGCAAAGCTTGCTCGTCTCGCACCCCGGAGGCCGGTATTCGATTCCCACGTAGACCGAAATGTACCAAATTGTATTTTCAATGCCATTACATACTTTGTTTACAGGAACCTCTCTCAGAAATTTGACTTCAATCCAAGCACATTTTACGTTAAATGTCCTCTTTGCGCCGGCGGCCATTTTTGGTACCATCGCTCCGTCACGCCGCCACAGATGATGCCGCATTTTCGTGTAATGGGGCATATAACAATTTCGCATTAATAAGTGCATTGAGGCAGCAGAAGCCGCAACCATAGGCACAAATGATCAGTTCGTAATAAACACTACACCTTACTTACGTGCATTTCACTTGCATTACGTGCATTTCACTTGCATTTACAGAGGCAGTCCTTTTTCGCAATGACCGGGCTAGAAGTCCACGTTGTGACAACTGCGGCGCCGTTGAGGCTCTACGGCAAGTCCTGCTTGAGTGTCCAGCTTACGGAGAGGAACGACAGCAATACTGTGGCGACTGTAAATCCACTTGTTTCCGCTGGCTGACAAGAGAAATGTTTACAGAAGGTCCATGCTGATTTTACCAAACGGTGCGCTAGGTTGTGCGATAGGTTCGAGGAAAACCTCCTGGCCTTTATAGACGGTGATTTCCTCGTTGACACTCACGCCAGCTTTGCACGTAACACTTGACAGTGGTAGAAAGTCTGGGCCAGTAGTACGTCTAGCGTGCTCTGTCAAGACAAAGATACGTAAAAGTCCAAGTGTCCAGGTGCGGGCTCATCATGCAGGCAAGGAGAATGTCATCATCGATGTCGGCAGGTATAACCAGCGCATATGTTTTGTCTCGGGCTCTCGAGTTTTTCTTGTGCAGGACATCATTTCGAAGGGAGAAGGTCGACTTACTGAGAGGGCATATTTTGGTGTGCCCGCGCTGCCGTAAGGTCGTCAGGTACGGCGAGAGCGCTAAGAAATCCCCCCGTCTTCGTCCATGTCATTATTAAGGCGAAAGCATTATATGCCCCATTCTGCGAAAAATCCGGCGAGCGTCCGGTGTTAACATCGGATGCAAGAAAACTCACGTGACCAAGTGATGACGCCACGTTCCTGGCGCTCTACCTGCTGCGGCTCACACTGCGAAATCTCACGGTGAACAGCCGCGGCGGCCCACTCTAAAAAAAAACCGACATGAGGCTCTATTATGGATATTTCGCCATTTTCTTCATAGCGCGACGCATACAAAATGGCGCTGATGGCCCCCTTTTGCTTTCGTAACGTGACACAAACTATAAATATTGCCTAAGAAACTTAAATGGAGCTAATGAAGCTACCGTTCTTGATGGAGCTAACGTCCCTCTTCAGTAAAAATCAAGCAGCTAGTTCAAAGCGTACGATTATTTCGTCGAAAACACCTATCGCTTCCCTCGTCTGCTGCGTACAAGCCATCGGCTGCGTCATCAGACAGGTTGCGCGTCCTCGAGAAACGGAGCGAGTCACCGTATATCAATTGGCGCCATGCTTGAGACAGCATACGCGACCGATCAGTGTTTTTGAGCACACGTTCTAGGCCGCATTTTCGCTATCTAGTGAAACGCAAGTGATTTAGCCCGACACGGCTGGCTGAGAAGCAGACGAATATGAACCATTGGGTTGCGCGTGCCACAGGTATCCGCTTGCGCGAAGCAAGCGCCGGCGCTGTCACATCTTCTTCACTGCGCTGTTTATCGCACCGCGTGAGGAAACTTCAAGGCACCGCCTTGCGTACATTCCTTTTTATAAATTAAAAAGCCGCAGTTGTCTTAACGCCAGATGATGTGAAAAGTCATTACTCTTGAATATAATACGAAAGCAGCAGTGAAAAGTGCAATAAATTACGGGGAATGCTTAGAACTTTCTAAGAATGGGAAGGAGAAAGCCTAGTTGGACCCATAGCGATGGGGAATGAAGCTCTGAGCCCACGTGATGACGTATACAAGGCGCGCGAGCGCTCTGCCAGCGTGCTCCTGCTGTTTCCAGAACGTTCTACGTGGTAAGTGGTTCTTGAGGGAAAGGGAAAGGTTGGCGCTATCTTCTGCAGCCCTTGAGAAGATAGCGCCAACCTTTCCCTTTCCCTCAAGAACCACTTACCACGTAGAACGTTCTGGAAACAGCAGGAGCACGCTGGCAGAGCGCTCGCGCGCCTTGTATACGTCATCACGTGGGCTCAGAGCTTCATTCCCCATCGCTATGGGTCCAACTAGGCTACGTTCTGGAAACTCTGACATTTGCCTCCTCCTCCCTCACACCGCCACCGCACTTTCCCTCAATGCCCCTACTGTCCTGATGCTGACATTCCCCTCCTCCTCCCAAGCGCCGCTGTTGCCCTTTCCCTCCGGCGTTGAGCGTGAGGGGCAGTATGGGAACGCTGGCATGATGAGTGGCGCCCGAGCCAGCTCTGGAAGACGACGATCGCGCGAGGCAAGTGCGAGGCAAGCTCTCCCAGGTGAAGGTGGGAGACCTTCACCTGGGAGAGCTTCACCGAAAAGTGTAGTCCTGAGCGACCGAGGCCGCGCCTTTCTCGCCGATGTCATTCAAGAACTTCTCACTGAATGCCGCGTTATTCATCGCTGCACCACTGCATATGACCCGCGAATAAACGGCTTGACAGAACGCTTTAACAGAACTCTTGGCGACAGGCTTTCGATGTATGTCGCCTCTAACCACACCAACTGGGACCTCATCTATCCCTATGTCACGTACGCCTCCAATACGGCACCCCAGGCAACGACGGGCTTTTCTCCCATTTTCTTCTATATGGCCGTGAACCGTCATCTCCCACTGACACTATTTCTTCCTTACCGTTCCAATTTATCCGAGGGTACACCGGTTTCCGAAGCCACCCGGTAAGCAGAAGAATGTCGGCAACTATAGCACGCTCCCTTACAACGAAAGAACAAGGGCTACAGAAATGTCGTCATGACAACAGGCGCCCCCACCACCAGTTTTCGCCTGGCGCTCTCGTTTGGTTGTGGGTGCCTCCTACATCGACACCGGGTGTCTCCTCCATGTTTGTCTCCAGATACCATGGACCCTACCGAGTTCTACAGCAAACTTCTCCGGTAAACTACGTCATCGAACCTCTGACGCCCCCTACGGTCCTGCGTCGCCGAGGCCGCGAAACTGTGCACGTAGATCGCCTCAAGCCGTATCACGAGCCCTTCGTCCCCTCGATGCCTTAGGCCTCCTGTGCGACTCCGTCTTCAACGAGGGGGGGGGGGGGGGAGAGGTACAGAAGAAGATGTGCGCCGTGCGGAGCTCCACAGCCGGATAGCCAGCGCAACTCACATGGGGCTCTGGCTAGAGGCTGTTCCTTGTGTGACTGGCTAAGCCTACGCTGTTGCGTCTTCCAGTCGGCGTCATTCGTGTCGTCCACAGTCGTGTCGGACTTCTTTGTCAGAGTATCCATTCTGTAACTCTAATTGTCCACCGGTTATCCACTGTACGCATTATATGGCCTTCCCAGCTCCATTTTTTGTATTAATGTCAGTTAGAATATCGGATATCCCCGCTTGCTCTCTGATCCACACCGCTCTCTTCCTGTCCCTTAACGTTAAGCCTAACACTTTTCGTTCCATCGGTCTTTGTGCGGTCGTTAACTTGTTCTCGAGCTTCTTTGTTAACTTCCAAGTTTCTGCCTCATAAGTTAGCACCGGTAGAATGCAATGATTGTACACTTTTCTTTTCAATGACAGTGGTAAGCTCCCAGTCATAATTTGGCAATGCCAGCCGTATGCACAACCCAATTTTATTATTCTGGAAATTAATTTTTGTCACATTATCAGGGTCCCCTATGAGTAATTGACCTAGGTAAAAGTGCTCCTTTACAGACTCTGGAGGCTGACTGGCGATCCTGAATTCTTGTTTTTGCCCGGCAATTGAGCATTACATTTGTCTCTTGCATAATAATCTTCAACCCTACTCTTACACTTTCTCGGTTAAGGTCCTCAATCATTTGCTGTGATTCATCCCCTTTGTTGCTGAATAGGACAATGTCATCTGCAAGCCGAAGGTTGCTGAGATATTTGCTGTTGATCTTCGCTCCTAAGCCTTCCTAGTCTAAAAGCTCGAATATTTCTTCTAAGCCGGCCGTGAATAGCATTGCAAAGATTGTGTCTCTTTTCCTGACCCATATCTTGATAGCTAACTTTCTTCTTTTCTTCTGGAGAGCCAATGGAGCTGCGAAATCTCAAGATATTTCCCAAGACATTCGCGTATGTCTCCTGTACTCCTTTAGTACGCTATGCCTGTAAGACTGCTGGTACCTCTGCTGAAATAAATGCCTTTTTATAATCTATGAAAGACATATAGAGAGGTTTATTGTATTTCGGAGATTTATCAATTGCCTAATTGATGTCACGTACGTGATCCATTGTAGAATATCCCTTCCTGAAGCCCACCTGTTCTCTTAGTTGATTGAAATCAAGTGTTGCCCTGATTCTATTGAAAATTACCTTAGTGAATATTTTATACAGTACTGAAAGCAAGCTAATGGGCGTATTATTTTTCAGTTCTCTAACGTCTCCCTTCTTATGGATTAGTATAATGTTGGCATTCTTCCAGTTCTCTGGTACACTTGAAGTCGTGAGACATTGCGTAAAAGGCCTGCAAGCTGTTGAAACATGATACTTCTTCCGTCTATTATTATATCGACTGTTATTCCATCTTCTCCAGCAGTTTTTCTCCGGCTCATGTCTTGCCAGGCCCTTCTAACTTCATCGCTAGTTATAGAAGGCGCCTCTGTACCTGGTTTATGACTACTTCGAATGAAAGTAGCTTGGCTGCTCTGGGTGCAGTACAGGTCAGTATAGAATTATTTCGCTGTTTTTACTATGTCATAGAAATTGCTGATGATATTACCCTGCTTATCGTTCAGTGATACACCTTGCTTTGTCATATGACACGTTTTCTTCTCGCTGATTTCATGCTGCGTCTATACTTTGCCACTTCCTCATTCTTTCCCAAGTTATAATTTCGAATATATCATCCTTGCTTCTTGTTCTATCTCATCTCTTGAGTTTCACATTTTCATGCTTTATCATTTCTTTAATAGGCCCTTTGTTACTTGGGAGAGCTTACCTACTGGTTGTCTTGGTGCCTTAGCTCCCACTTCAATTGCTGCTTCTGAGATCAGCTTAGTTACGGTTGTATTCATTACGTCTAGGTTATCTGCATCTTTCTGTTCTAAAGCTGCATATTTGTTTGGGAACACCAACCTGAATTGTCCTGCTTTTGCTCTTACGGCGTCTGCGTTGGCCTGTTTATTCTTGACAAATTTTATTCTTTCTCTCTTCAAATTTGGAGAAATCCTAGACCTCACTAACCTACGCCGTATTCTCTCTGATCTGCAAGACCTTTGTTGCAGAAAACATGGCCGTTAGTCAGCTTTGTGTAAGCCTCACCAGACCTTTTAACCTCACTAATGCCGATAATATCCAAGGCAATGCCTGATAACTCCTCAAGTATCCTTGATAAGCTACCCTCATACGAGAGCGTTCGCGTGTTGAACTGTGCTAGGTTCAGTTTCCAAAGTAAATCAGTGGCTTTAAAAAGAAAATTTGGTACATTTCGGTCTCGGTGGGAATCGAACCCGGGCGTCCAGGGTGCGAGAAGAGCATGCTTCTCTGTAGCCACGGCTGCTCCGTGGTTCTGGCTTACTGCAGGTGTGCATATTGCGCGCGTCATTGCGCACGTCACAGAGGCGCGTGCCACTGCTCGCGCGTTCGTCATCGTCTTCTTCCACAGCTGGCTCTGATGCCACTCGTCATAACGCCGTTCCCATACCGCCCCTCCCCCTGCGCAGGCGCTGATGACACTGGCCCACTACCAGTAGGTGCGGCGATTTCGTTGAGTTACGTCGTGCGCTCCGATGGACGAACCTTCAACGGAGATAGTACAAAAAAAAGTTTGACAAGGGCTACACGTTTGTAAAACGTGAAGGCGAAAGCCTGATTGCACACTTCGCACGCAGTTGCCAAAATTCTTTATAAACCTACTTTAATCGTGACAAAAAGTGTGCCGAGTGTGCAATCAGGCTTTCGCCCGGACGTTTTACAAACGTGTAGCTCTTGCCTTACATTTTTTGAGCCCAAGATCAAGGCACAAATCAGTGTTTCACAAAATCAGCATTTATTTTGATCTTTCAGGCAGGCTTACAACTTTTTTTTTTTCAAGTTGATGCCAGCACGAGAGACACGATACGCCCTGAAATGCAGGAGCACTCGTTAGGAGGCGACAGTGGTATTTTCAGGCATGGAGTCGTGCCTGACACCGGCAAGAAAAAAAAATATACTGCCGAGAGCTCGTGGGGCTATACTAGTTCAGGTGCGACCAAACTAGGAAGGCCCACTAAGCTTCATCAAAGTCACTCCCTCACCAGAACAGGAATTGGCCTCCCTGGTGCAGTACTCGGCCACTACTTCCCTTATGACTCCGACAATTGATAGGTAATCAACAGCTAATCGATAATCGATCAATAATGAATAAATTCCGGGAAAGACTGTGGATGACTCTAGCCAAATGCGTGGCCAATACGTTGCGATAGCCAATCGATAGCCAATGAATAGCTAATCGATAATCAATTAATAATCAATAAATTTCGGGAAAGGCTTGGGATGACTTGGTAGTGCTTCGCCTAGCCCAAATGCGTGGCCAATACGTTGCGATAGCCAATCACTAGCTAATCGATAATCGATCAATAATGAATAAATTCCGGAAAATGCTGGGGATGACTTGGTAGTGCTTAGCTTATCCCAAAAGCCAGGAATACCTAGGTGCCCATCAGCTCCGATGTCTCTTCAGCATTGCGCCTCCAGCGCAAGCTACGCTTTTTTCTTTTTTTCATCCCCGTCCGCGCTCCGCGTTCGCTCGGTTACGCTGACGCTCGCCGAAGGATCGGGCGCTTAAGAACTGCGCTCTAAAAAGTTGAGGTTGAGATGGGACTTGAGCATAATGGCATGTTAACAACGCTGCCACAACGCCGGCGTAATGACTAAGATCAACAGAAGGACATGGCCGACGCATGCAGGTAACAGCTCTTAGTGATCATGTATTATAATCGCTGGCCTGAGTCTTTGGAAACAAATTGGAGGCATCGCGCATGCTCTCATACATGCCTTAATATTTTTGCAAGCTCTGGATGGGACATTTAACCTAATAATGAGAGCTTTCTGTACTCATTAGGTACCGTGTGCGTGTGTAGTGTTTGGTAACAAACAGTGCTCAAAACGGGACAAGAAAGAGGACCAGTGACACTAAGCCGTCTTGTTCGTGAGCGGTTTTTAGCGCTGTTTGCTTACAAATCAGGCTCCAAACAGCTTACCTAGTCGCGTTAGTGTGTCAAGTGCCTCTTCTGACGTGTTTTTCATCATTCCCTTTTCTTCAGAAGCCTTGATGTGCACTCGAGCGCATGAAACAAATTACCATTCATCTCACGAAATGTTTTATTGGTCATCCCATGTCTGCCAATTCATATGACGTCATAAAAGAATCCATTTTACCCATGTCTTTCACTCGCTTCATTGCAAGCACTGACAAATTGCAACAACGTCGTGACGACACGCACTATTAATAAACACACACACACACACACAGGTACAGTGTAGTTCAACAGAAGCCTGCGCTCTTCCGAGTGAGAATCTGTGCTTTTCGGGAAAGTTAGCATATTCATATTGCTTCGTGTAGCTTCTGAACTTGTGCTAGCAAAATACGTTGAAATGTAATTGGAAAGGCGCTTAAGGAATGACTACTATGACATTGTCGCGACTATGCAGAAGCACTAGCAGAAATGATCAATGGGACATTGTAACTCTAGCGTGCGAATACACAAAAGGAAGCTATGAAACACTGATAGCGGTGATCACGCTTGTCTGCCGCACAATGCAGTGACAGTGCTCAAACGCACGATTGAACACTTGAGAGCGATTCGTGTCACTCATGCAGATTTCGGAGCGTAAAACGTGTTTTTTGGCGATAGACATAGAGCAATAGCTGTGATAATTTTAGAAGCCAAGCACGGACGAAAAAACAAGCAATACACTTGTGGCACTATGCGCAGCACTATTCATAGCGCTTTCATAATAGGAAAATATACCTCCCCGTACAATCGCCAGTGAGAAGCCCAGGAGGTAAAAATTAATCCAGAGTCCTCGACTAGACCCTACCTCATAACCATGTTGAGGTTTTCACACTTAAAACCCAGAATTTACATTTCATTTAGGTTTCTGCATTGAACTTTCCACTAAATGCTACTTCGGCAAGTCAAGGATGATCTGAATCGAATTTTCTGAGCACTGCTAAAGCTCTAATTACAACTATAAGCACGTTTTATTTAAGCATTCATGCACAACAATATAAGTTTGCTGGGAAATTTCATTCAAAAATTTAAGCAGCATGTTTATAGGTATTACTATTGCACTTTCATGAAAAGCAAGCGCAGATCTCGGAGAATAAACGCACTCTTCTACTTCGGCTTCTGGTAGCTTCTTCGGCTTCTGGTAGCTTCTTCGGCTTCCGGCACGGGTCACCGTAGATGCCGTCTGGGTAGGTTCAATGAAACTCTTTTGCCGCCGACTGCACCACTGGGTAGGGTAGGTGTGCGCCGCTCTTCAATGAACGTCTTTGACACCAACTCGGGAAAGTAGGCGTGCCCCACTCGGAAAGTGCCTCTCTACAGTGCCGAAAAATTTCACCTAAGTTTATATGACGCTGAGTGGAATCGAACCCACGTCAGAAGGCTTCCTCAACGCAGTAACCCAGCGTTTTAGCAGGCTGCGTTGGAAATGTGCCGCTCTTAATGAACCTCTTGCCATCTTGGGTGACTGAGTATGTGCCATTGGGTCTGGGCAAGGAATGGTTTAATTCTCAGCGTTCGCAAGCACCTGCGTGCCACGCTTTTGGTCTGGGATGCCACGCAAGGACTTTTGACTGTGCCACCACGGGGCGCAGTGTGTCCAAAAAGAAGGGCGAGGGAGGAGCCCCGATGCTCCATCACACGTTCCTAAGCGTTCGTTCTCCCTGGCGCGCCGCTCATTTCGAAGGCCACGCGCAGGCATCAGGGCCGCGGCACTAGATGGCGTCGAGTGTTTTTAGAGAAGCGCGAAGGCGTAGACGCGTTATACATGGCTCGTTTCGACGGAGGCAATACGTTCTTTGCCATAATGGTTACATGCTAAACGCATTACCGTCGACAGTCAACGTAGGTTGGGTTTTGCCGGACTTCTTTACTATTACGGGGGAGAGAATCAACACGATATACTTAAATGTGGAGCAACACTGGCCAAGGCAGGTGGGAAATGCCGGCAAGGCCGGGTTTAGTCTCTTGTTACGCAGGCATTGCGCTCCTACGCAGCTAAGGGTAATAAGAACGAATTCAAATACAAAATGCGCACGCAGGAAGGCACTCAGCTGGGAAACAAACAAAGCACTCTGCGAGGATAAGTATACCCACCCGTCGTGGTGGCGTTGTGGCTATGGTGTTGCGCTACTAAGCCCGATGGCGCGGGATCGAATTCCAGCCATAGCGGCCGCATTTCGATCAGGGTGAAATGCAAAAGATTCGTCGGCCATTCCACTCCGTTAAGATGGTTAACCAGCGAAGCTGAAACGGGTGGCCTCGGTTTTTATCACTGGCTAAATCCCGAGGGTTCATTAAAGTATTTCTCAATTATGAGGTTACACACACGTTCGGCTGCGACGGAGAGAACGACGTCACTGACGGTACGCCCGCCGCCCACCGCTGTCGCTTGCGTTCTAAGTCTCGAGTTTGCTTGGCGGCGTGGTTAGCAGCATTCGCCCGCCATTGCCGCTTGCGATTCTTCGAAATTAAATTGCTTCAAAATTAAATCTGTCCGATGCATAAGACAACGAATGGCTCATACACCCTTAAGCAATGGCTCATACACCTGTAAACGCGACCTCCCCGTTACGACGACAGAGGAGAAGTGAAATTCTGCGCTGGAATGATGAGCAGCAACGCAGCCAGCTGTGGAAGAAGACGACGACGACGACGAACGCGGTAGCAGTGGCATGAGCGCATGCCGAGCACGAGCGCAACCCGAGAGGCGCGAACGAGCCAGCTGCGGAAGACGACGACGCTCGAGCCAATGCTGATGATGATAGTTTTCTGCGAACAGGTGATTTCGCCAAGCGATAAACGGTTTTGCTTAGACATATAATACTTCGCTTTAAAACGCCCGTGTAACGTGCCCTGGTTGCACGTTAAAGAACCAGAAGGAAGGAAGGAAAAAGTGGAGAAGGAAAGGCAGGGGGGTTAACCAGTTCAGCACAACCGGTTTGCTACCCTACACATGGGGGCGGGATGAGGGGGAATGTAAGATGGGGAGGAGAGAGAGAGAGCACACAGCACAGAACACACATCGTCAGTCACAGTCCGTCACTCTTGCGTGGTACCTGACATCACTGTCCCAGCCGCTTGTCCAAGCCCGTTGCTTTTAAGAACCGAAGTAGTCCCTTCGTCGCCTTCAGCTGCGATGTCTTGTGTCGACGACATGTGAAAATCACTTTAGCTGACATTGGTCTGTTGTCAAGGTGCGCTAGAACGGACGCCAGGGACTGTCTCTGAACATTATATTCAGGACAGTCGCATAGAATGTGTTCCAGTGTCTCCTCGCAAAGGCAGGCATCGCAAAGAGCGTTGTCGTTAAAGAACCAGAGGTGGTCCAAATTAATCCCCAGCCCCGCATTACGTCGTGCCTCATAATCATGTCGTGGTTTTGGCATGTGAAACTCTAGAATGTAATTAATTTTAGTTAGGTTTACTCAGACAGCTATAAAGTGTGAAGTCTTCACAAACATGGCGTGAATTTTTCAGTGAGAATAAATCGAACAGCAATACCATATGCAGCAACTAAGAGCAATTCTCCCTCTGAGCTACTCGTTTCTAATACCTTACCCAAGCCATCACCATACCTAAGATGTCCTCGAGCGAAAAAAAAATAAAGGTGTTAAAGAACTATATTGCAAAATCCAGCGTCTTCCAGTGCCCAGGGGTATGTGACTTGCGCCAATTGCACCATTTTGATACAAACGTAAATTCCTGCGCCAAACTGCGACAAACTGCGCCAAACACAGATAATTGACTGATATTGCTCCAGGCTTTGCCAGAACGGCTTCGGCATGTGCGCTCCGGCAGTGGCCGCGAACAGCGAGCAGATTCTTTCACCGAAAAAGAGTGCAGCCGTTCACATTCTGCCCACCGTGCGACGGCGCCTCCCTCACATTTTCTCGTAATTTTCACGTTTATAACACTGGACCTTTCGGCGCTTCCTACAAGTAACCTGCGCGCCCGCGGCCACTGTTGTTACTGGGGTCGGAACAGCCAGGGCGGCTGTATTACAGCAAAACCTTTACTAACCTAGTCAAGCCGAGTTTCGCCGTCGCCAGCAATTTGACCTTCATTTGACCGCAGCTGCGTCGTAGCCTTGGCAACGCATCACGTGACTCGCCACGCCGAGCTCCGCCGCCGGCTTGGCGCACGCGCTCTCCGCAGCTGGGTCGCCACCTGACCACGTTACGCGCCGAGCGCCTGGCTAAAACGAGCGCCGCGCTCGCCAACAAAAAAAAAGTCAGCGCGACCTTGGCCATGGATGAGAACGAGGTGTTCACTGAGCGTTGCGCGGGAGCGGGAGCCTTTGAGCCGTCGTCGACAAGCGGCGTCTGACCACCCAGCTGATATCGCCCGGCGAACTGCTTCCCTGGAGAGGGTCCGGAATGCCAAGCGCCTGAAGCTAGCGTCGGAAACTGAGGAAGGATGTGAGGCAGGCTTTGGAGGAAAAAAAACCAAGCTTTCGCTTTACATATCCAGGGTTAGCTGAGCTAAACAGAAGCAATTTTTAGGGGCGAAGCTCCTTAAGGCGGCACCCGTTCGTCCCTCGTCGTAGTAGTAGTGTGTAACCAGTCTGAGAAAAATGAGAAAAAAAATTCCGAAGTTGTGTCCGTAGCGCCGAATCGAACCAGGGACCCCTCGCTTCAGAGCGCGCGGCGTTAGCCCACTACGCCACGAAGCACACATAGACACAAGCACCACAATGGCAATAAATACCCAACATTAACGAAAGGCCGCGTTTCTAGCGCGTTTCTAACGCGTTTGTGCTAGCGCGTTACGGCCCGTGTAAGAAGCTGGTGTAAGACGCTGTGGCCTCTCCGCCTTACCTTCAACGCGTTTCGAACGCGCTGCCCAAGGCGGTGGCAAGTCAAGTTCAAGTCGAGGAGCGTTTATGAATACGGGGGGTATACTCTCTCAGCAGTCATGTGATGGCGTCGGCAAACGCGGTGCACGTTCCGGCATGTGTAAATGGCTTGCGTAAGACGCTGTGGCCGCTCCCCCTTACTAGGGAGTACTGCACGTCTCCAACGCGTTTGTGCTATCGTCCCCTTAAGCGGGAGATCCGATGATTCCCTCCGGAGCTTCGCCCACTCATCATCATTCACCCCGTGGATATGCTGTGATTTTTTTAGAGTGTGCTAGAATACGGTTGAGTGGGCCGAGCGGCGCGGCGCTCCCTAGCTGAGGCGCAAAAAGAAAACTAGGCTGAGGGCACTGCTAGTGAACTCGATATTAGGAAGGCGCGCGCTGCAGCCGGTTCAGCCAGGGGCGTCTCTGTGGCCAGGGTTGGTATCACGTAAAACTATTCTAATCTGTTTTTATGCCCATGTGGGTGAGGCCTGAGCCAAGCCTACCGAGAAGAGCTAATGGCGGATTTAGAATAAAAAAAAGTCCCAGTTTCACCCAACAGGTAAAGCATCGATTCTGATAGCAAACTTCTACGCAGCTATACGAAGTAAGTATAGTGGTTTTTCAGCCGTATAAACTTGTGAAAATTCGCTTACTAACTAAATATTACTACACGCGCGCACGACCAAGCATGAACACAACTCACTCGATAAGCGCGTAAACTTGCTGTCAAAACGCTGGAGTGAGGAAGGGCGGTGGAAACGTGAACTAAGCGGCGAGAACACCGCGGATACGAAGCTATCTGCACTCGCACTCTGTGCGAGTGCGGATAGTGCAAATCGCTTTCAAGATGGGGCACCTGCGGCCGCGCGCGGTGCGCCATACGCAGCAGTAGAACACCCCACATCCCCCCAAGGAAGCGCAACGGAAGATGGCGCG
>NC_051157.2:120989391-121067486 GCF_013339745.2 Dermacentor silvarum | reverse complement strand
ACTGATGCGCTGAAACCAGGTTTCTTGCAATGCAATTATATGTGGGGAGAATTTCGATGACAAGTATAATAAATCTGTTACTGCAGAGTGAATGTATCGACAATTCCAATGAAGAATTTTAAGGAATCCTATTGTTGCGAAAGAATTGACTCAGAAACTGCCTTACTTAAGATGTCTTTTAAGAAGTCTTGCTTTGTAAGGTTATCTTTGAAATATTTTTTGTCTTTGAGTGAATAAGAGAATTATCTTTCTTTGTCAAAGGGGATCGAGATTGTTTTAGCGATCGTGAATCTATGTCCGTTTCACCTGATCCCTGTGCGTCATCACTGATGCCTTCCCTGAAACTCTCAGTGGCATCGATAGAAGGATCTGCAACTTGAACTTCCTGAGAGATGAGATTAGGAGCTGTAGGTACTTCTTCACTTGACGGCCGTGGGCACTTAGTAGTCGGAGAAGATATTCTGGTAGCAGTCATGGTACCAAATATCTGTGCCATCTGATTATTCAGGATTTGTGTCAAGGACTCGCAAAGGTTTGCAGCTAGGCGCTCCATGGCCTTTCCCATTGCCCTTTCGAGCGCATCAGCAATAGAAAGTGAAAGAGATGCGTCCGTTACCGTCATCTGACGGGCTGTGACCCCAGCATATCCCTGTGTCCTTGCCTGAATTTCACCTATGGCTTCTCTACGGAACAACGTCTTCTTTCAACAATTTCTAGAATTTGCGTTTCCCGAGCCTTTGCAGAGCAATTTGAATAATCAGCTGAGTGCGCACCATTGCAGAGGCAGCACTTTTCTTCCCTGCTTTTACAATCGCTGGAATTGTGGTCCTCCCCACAAACTCGGCACCTGGGCGCAGACCAACATACCTTCATAGTGTGACCGTAACGCCAACACTTTACACATTCAATGGGACGGGGTACCAAGCCTTAATTTCTGTCTGTAGGGTTGTTCCAGCAAATGTGACTGTGACCGACTCAGTCGGAATCCTGATCTTGTCGGCCACACGTCCACACCGATAAACTGAAATAGCACCTGCCGGTGAAAACATCTCTAGTATTTCAGTTGGTATCATGTTGACATCGACGCCACGGATAAGACCTTTCACGCATGCCAAGTGAGGTGGAATAAATGCTCTCGCCGGATTTGAAGCAAACAGCGAACACTTTAGGAGGTCTTGGACATAGGACTGGTGTGGCGAAAAGCAGATAATACCCCCACTGCCAAACTGGCGGACTTCATTGATGCTCTGGAAATGATCCGTCGCCGATCGCAGTTCTGCTTGAATCGATTTCCGGTTCTTCATTCGAATGATGTCGTCATTAGTTGGGACTAGAGCCACAGGAACTGACATGACGCCGTTGCGCAGAAAAAGATACACAGGTAAGTCCTGCGCAGGAATAGAAGCGGACTAGGGGAGAGCCCCTGGCCCTGGTGAAGAAAATGGCATCTGTCTGATTAACACCAAAATAGCTTGCTGAACAACTACAACACTAGCAAAACGGTTAACTATGAATGATAAATAGGCAGCTACTTAATCCATGCCCGCCTGATTAACACCAAAATAGCTTGCTGAACAACTACAACACTAGCAAAACGGTTAACTATGAATGATAAATAGGCAGCTACTTAATCCTTGGCCACAACCCCGAGAGCAGGCGATCTGCGCAAAGGAACCGTCAGCACCAATTTATTTCACCGCGTTCATCCTCTCCTTCATCGTTTACTTTCTTTCTTTATTTCACTAATGAGCACAAGCTCATCTTCTTTCGACAAGTTCAGCGAATCGTGTACATAAGAACCAGCTCCCCAAACGGCCACGAACAGCAACAAAGCATGGTTTCTGGGGTCAAGTGAGTTCTTTGCAAACAAGTAGCTTGACAGCATCGCTGTCAGATTCTGCAGTAGAATGTACGAGTGATCTTACACAATATTTAACACGTGACCAGAAGTTTTTTCACAGCCGCGTATATGCTAAATATCGTATTTTAAGTATGAGAGGTAAAAATATGCCCATCTTTAGAAGCATTTTTCTGCAGACGAAAACTATTTAGCGTAAAGTGGCTGTGCACATAACAATATTCCAGGACATTCACTAACTTTGAAGACTGCTTTCACCTGGTTGCAACAGAATTTTTATACAAACAAATCGCTGCATCAAAATTGCCCTCTTCATAACAGTCTTCAAAATTTCACACAATGTATTGGTATAGGTAAACCAGATGCTGAGCTGACACGCTCGTTCCAACCAAGAGCGATTGGCATGAACGAACTGTGGCCAATTTCTATTAGAAGGTTAATTCTTGTCTCTTAGTTTAGTCCTTGTACGCCGCACAACATAGTTTCGATCAATTTTTTTTTTCACTTTACGTGAACATGACTTCAGCCTGTTGTTGCGCACGCAGAGTAATCCGAGCCCCCAGTAGCACCCTCGCAGAAATTGAAGCTTCTGTTGCGCCGAATGCTGGTTGAGTGGTCAAGTCACTAAAAAGTCCTTAATTAATGTGTATGCTTCACGTAAACAGAGTACGTTTTGATAGCACCATCTCCACAACTGCTACTAAAACACCGAAGCAGTTATAGTTCCCCGCTGTATTTAAATGCGCCATATACCTAAAAAGCTAATTTTACAACACATAATTGTGCTCAATTTGCTCTCAATTTGAAGAGAGAAAGAGTAAAATTAGTCAAGAAGAAACAGGCCAACCTAGGCGCAGTAAGGGCAAAAGCAGACCAATTCAGGCTGGTGTTCGCAAACAAATACGCAGCTTTATAACAGAAAGATGAAGATAACATAGACATAATGAATGAAACAGTAACTAGGCTGATCTCAGAAGCAGCAATGAAAGTGCGAGGTAAGGCACCAAGGCAACCAGTAGGTAAGCTCTCTCAAGTAACAAACGACCTAATAAACAAACGAGAAAGCATGAAAGTGGCTAGCTCAAGAGGTCAGATAGAATTCGATGAACTGTCGAAACGGATCAACAGACAGAAAGTAAGGGATATTGGAAATTCTAACGTGGGAAAGATTGAGGAAGCAGTAAAAGATGGCCGCAGCATGAAATCAGTGAGAATAAAACTTGGCATAGGACAAGGCAAGACGTATGCACTCAAAGAAAGGCAGGGTAATGTTATCAGCAATTTCAATGATATAGTAAAAGCAGCAGATGAATTTTAAACTGATTGCAATTGGAAAGGCGTAACTCTACCAGCTGAATTAGTTTCTGGTTCTCACATTTTCGTTTCTAAGGACAGACGAAAGTGGCAGAAAACGGCTGATCGGAAGTGATCCGCAAACATGAAAATCCAAAGACTGCCCCTGTTTCGCAGTTTACGCTTTGAAGTATGGCGTTTGTTGCTGAAACTTGTGGCAATACCATCACCACAATTGCCACAGCCTACTAGGTATACGCGTTTGCACAACTGTGCTTATCATATAAGTTAGAACTTGATGAAGTACGTTTATAGTTTCTTGCCAACCCCATCGTATGCTGTTTTAGTGCACCTAATGTAATTGAATAAGAACATTATATTAGGCGGTACATGGTAATGTGAGTGAAAATATCTTCTAGTCGATAGAATTTATCAGGTAATTGGTGCATCCATTGTAAAGAATAGCATTTTATTTTGATATGTTTTTCAATTAATGTTCGTGTATTCAATAAGCGCCGACGTGACATAATGAAACACTTTAATTGCTATTGGTTATTTCCAAAAATAGGTCTGTAATACAATGGATGGGGCATTTTATTTTATTCTGCATTCGTTCTTTTGCGTGTAAAATATTGCATCATTCGACCGCTCATTAAAAAAATGCTTGTATCATTTCGGAACGTGCACTTAATGTATTACTTGTCCTCATCAATATCATTCCAGAGTAACGCACACGCTGTACGCAAGGCTAGGACAGGACGGGAGTACAGATCCTTGGATGGAAGTCAGCAACCAGCCAGGTGAGAAAGATAACTTTCGTATTGGCAGAGCTCATTTATATCCGCACTCAAACAGTCTTATTGGGAAAATGCTCGAAGTGAAAAACAGTATTGCAAACTCAAGAAAATGCCTAAGAAGCATTGGCCATATCAGAACCGAAGCCTTTACAATATGTAAGCTGTCAGGAGTGAATTCGCATGACAACGTGGGTAACTAAATTATTAAATTAGATTTTGCGGCTCTACTCAAGTTGAAGAAAGTATGATGTAAGATATCACGCATGAGCATACGGTCATGTAACTAAAGCTAGCTGAATACAAAAAGGAGCCTAATATCGATGACCTTGAGGACAAAATATTGCGTCATAATCATTGTGCCGGGTCCTGGCGTAGAATTTGTGATATACGCAGATGACACGAGTGCTTGAGCGCTTTTGTTAGAGGAAAAACAAAACACTGTTTACAGAAAGAAACGCGTATCTTGTGAAATTGTTTTTATGTATGAAAAGAGACGCTTAAAAGAGTGGTGAAAAAAAATGACAGCAGATCCACGAGGTGAATGATGATGAGTGGACGAAGCTCCGGAGGGAATCATCGGATCTCCCGCTTAAGGGGACGCTAGCACAAACGCGTTAGAAACGTGCAGTACTCTCTAGTAAGGGGGAGCGGCCACAGCGTCTTACGCAGCCATTTACACATGCCGGAACGTGCACCGCGTTTGCCGACGCCATCACATGACTGCTGAGAGAGTATACCCCCCGTATTCATAAACGCTCCTCGACTTGACTTGCCACCGCTTTGGGCAGCGCGTTCGAAACGCGTTGAAGGTAAGGTGGAGAGGCCACAGCGTCTTACACCAGCTTCTTACACGGGCCGTAACGCGCAAGCACAAACGCGTTAGAAACGCGCTAGAAACGCGGCCTTTCGTTAATGTTGGGTATTTATAGCCATCGTGGTGCGTTTGTCCATGTCCGCTTCGTGGCGTAGTGCATTCTTTCGTCGGCTCTCGTGTGCGTCGGACGCTAGAATCATGTGATCCCTCGGAGCGGCTTTGGCGGGTGTTACCCGCGGAAACAGGCTTAACGAGAACGACGATAGCGATTATCAGGTTGTTTTGCCGCAGTTGCCTACGGGTCGTGTCGCTTTAAACACCGTGTTTTTACACGGCGACATCCGAGCAAGGCCCTATAAGGTGGAGGATTTTCGTGATGCGCTGCGCCCTACCGGACTGCTGCCTGAAGTCGTCGCACTGGGAGCGTACCAGATAAATCATGTCTGGGCGGTCACTATGTGCGGTGCTGATGCAACAATGAGGCTACAGGCCATCAAGGAGCTTCAGGTGAAGGGGCGTCGCTGCCTCATCATCGATCCCCAGGACCGGACGGTGAAGCTGCGGCTCCACTGGCTACTTCATGGCGTCGAGGACGAGGATGTGAAGACAGCGTTCGCGGCCTTTGGCAAGGTGCTAGAGGTGAGCCGGGAGCGCTGGCGCGTCGAAGGCGTCAGTGACAAAGGATCCACGACGAGGTCTGTGTTGTTGAGCTTCAAAAGCGGTGTCACCGTGGATGACCTGCCTCATCAGATCCGGGTCGCCGGTGAGCTGGCTCTTGTAGTTGCCCCTGGACGGCCGATGCAGTGCTTGCGCTGCAAAGGAAACGGCCACGTACGTTGCGACTGCAAAGTGCCCCGATGCTCACTCTGCAAACGTTTCGGGCATACTGACGCCAAGTGTGAGCGGTCTTACGCCGCAGCAGTTGGCCAGGCTGAGAGTGATAAGGCAGCAGAGCAAACCATGGACGTGGTTGAGGACGAAGACGCGGCCAAGGGCACAGGAGACGTGGCGAACCTACAAGAGGTGACCCCCACAGTGGCACTTGACGCGGAGGAAGAACATGTGACGCCTAAACCCGCGACTAAATCAACGACACCGGCAACGGATGAAAAAGAAGTCGCGAAAGAGGACTATCTTCCTCAAGTTGCTGTGGTCGGCGTTCCGACCGCCTGCCAAGACCACACAGCGTTCGGGGCCACCCAAACGCCGGTTGCTGGTGCGGCCGTCAAGCGACCGCTGGAAAAGGAAGAAGACCTCAATGGTACCACCGAGGCAAGCAAGACGGACGGACCGCCCGCAAAGGCACCCCTGGGTAGACGTTCTCGCTACAAGCCAATGTCCAACGTCGCGACAGAGAGGCAGATCGGGGACAAACCGGCGTCGCAACAAAACGACACCGGGCAACCGGGCAAGCACGGTGACGTCTAGCTATGTGCTAGACGTTAAAGGTAAGCACCATGCCTCGGGTTCACCTCTAACACTGTTAGTGAACGATGGCTTCCAACCAGCCTTTGAGGTTCGCCACACTTAATGTGCGAGGACTGGCCGCCAAGAAAAAGCAGAGTCAGGTCTATCGACTCTTGGTAGACCAGGATCTAGACGTGTTGGCAGTACAAGAAACTAAAGTGGCAGGGGAGGAGGAAACTGGAGGCATGGTGCTTCGTTTCACGTCTAAGTATTTTGTTATGGTTAGTCATGCCGCTGGAACATCTGCTGGCTGCATTATTTTTGTTAAAAAATTAGAGGGCCTTGTGATACAAAATTATTTTTCCTGTGTGTCGGGTAGGGTCGTGTCATGCGATTTTTCGCTGGGCGAGCGTGACTGGCGGGTCGTTTGTGTGTATGCGCCAAACGCGGTTAACGACCGCGTCAGTTTCTTTTCAGAAATTAAGAAACATTTAAACGTTACGAAACAACTGGTTTTGCTAGGGGATTTCAATTGTGTACTGAGTGGGAGGGACAGAACGACAAAAATTGGATCGAACGATAAGAGCGCCGAATTTTTGAAAGAACTGATACAGGAGCATGAAATTGTCGACGTTGCTGAATGTCTCGAAGGGGAACGCGAGGTGCAGTACACACATTTTCAGGGCTCTAGTCATGCTCGCCTAGACAGGATTTACGTGTCCCTTCAAATTATACCTACATGTAACATTTACAATGTATTACCTGTTTCTTTCTCGGACCATTGCTTAGTCAAGTGCGATGTGGGCTTTAAAAAAAGAAGTAATAGTTTTAACTGGGACCTATGGAAACTTAACGTAATGCTCTTACGGGACGAGTCTTTCATAAATTTTGTGTCGGAAGCAATACGCGATGTTAAACTGGATGGTAACAATAACATAGGTGTAGACTGGGAACTACTAAAACAAAGATTTAAAATAAAAGCAATTGAAAGAAGCAGCGTGTTAAAATACCGCGAAAAGATGAGAGAGAGTGCATTGAAAGCAACATTGCAGAAAATAATTGCGCTGGAAAACAAACAGCCTGGTCTGTTTAAAGATGACCTAATCAAGATAAAACAACAGCTAGAGCAATTCGAGGAGCACCGCTATCGCGGCGCGCTCGTTCGAGCAAGAGCAGAAGCATGGGCCGTGGGTGAAACGCCCACGAAACGCGCGCTAAGTATCGAGAAGACGCATGCACGCCGCAACGAAATAGACGTTATTGAAGAGAATGACCAAGAACTGAGTGACCGAGAGAGCATCACATGTGCTTTTAACCGATATTACCAGCGGCTCTTTGCCTACAAGCCGGTGGATATCAAAGGGTACAAGGAAAACTATCTGTCACGTATGCCCCAACTATCAGCTGAAATGAAGTCGCTTCTAGAAGCACCCATTACCCTTGCGGAAATTGAAAACGCTATAGATAACCTGAGTCCTAATAAGTCGCCAGGTCCGGATGGCCTTAGTACAGCTTTTTATAAAATGTTCAAGAACGAGTTGGTGCCTTTGTTGAAAGCGGTGTTTGACGTGGCATTTGCGAACAACGCATTACCACCATCATTCTCGGAAGCACACACCGTCCTTATTCCTAAGACAGACCAAAAAGCAATGCTGAGACTGGTCACATCATACAGGCCCATTTCGTTAACCAACACGGATTACAAAGTTTTAATGAAAGTTCTTGCAGGTCGACTACAGTCGGTCATTAAGGATCTTGTTGGACCACACCAGACTTGTGGTATAAAGGGACGCACTATCGCCACAAATATACACACGATGAGAAGCATTCTGGAATGTTGTGACGATTATCAGTATGTTGTTGCCATTATGCAGATAGATTTAGAAAAGGCTTTTGATTTTGTCCCGCATGATATTTTGTTGTTAGTTCTTGAACATGTGAATGTAGGATCAATCATCACTGATGGGGTAGCTCTGGCGTACCGGAACTGCTCAACACGGCTGATTATTAATAAGACACTGGGGGCCCCCATTAAAATAGAGCGTTCCGTTCGCCAGGGATGTCCACTGAGCCCGCTTTTGTTTGCCATTTATCTAGAAAGCTTTTGTTTGGCAATCATTCAGAACAGTAGCATAAGGGGCTTCAAACTTATGGAAGCCGAAGTGAAACTCTTAGCATATGCAGATGATGTAGCAGTGTGCTGTACGTCGAAAGAAAGCATTACAGAAGTAACCACCATTGTTAAACATTTTGGAAACACAACAGGGAGCACAGCAAATTGGAGTAAGTGTCTGGGTTTTTGGCATGGTGAATGGCAGTCAACACCGGAAACATTCGCCAACATCAGATGGATTAAATCGCCAGCTAAATACTTGGGCGTACCACTCGAACATTACCGTCGTAATGAGGACTACTGGCTTGAAGAAGCTAAGCGAATCAAGGAAAAAACAACTAATTGGAAAGGCACTCATCTGTCAATGTTTGCGAAAGCCACTGTATGCAACTTGTTTTTAATAAGCAAGATATGGTACGTCATGCAAGTTTTATACTGTTCTCGTAGAAATGTGCAAAAAATCCACAGAGTTTTTGCTGTGTTCATTTGGGCATCAGAATGGGAGAGATGTAGCCGAATGAACTTGTTTAAGCGAGTCAAAGACGGGGGCCTAGGCCTGTCCCATCTTTTCGTTAAACAGCTAGTGAACAGGTTTACATTCTTTCGAGACATGCGCGACCCCTTTCTGCGCACCATGTGTCAGTTGCGACTGAGCAAGCATCTGCCGGCTTATGTGGTAAGCAATTCAAGTATGCCTGGTTCTCTTCGAGGGTACCTAAGGGAAGTAGTTGACAGTGTCCGTTTTCTATCCGTACGTTTTTCTAATGATTACCTTTTTTCGGTGTCACGGAAGAAATTATACAGGGATACACTTGACATGATCATACCGGTCCCCATGTATAGAGCCATAAACAGTGGAGGACAGGGACATGACGTTTTAAAGCGTGTTAAAAAAATTCAGGTGCAGCCAGGTACAAAATCCTTTTTCTTTAAATTACATACCGGGACTTTGCCAGTACGGGGCTTTTTACAAGAAAAGGGTTTTTATTTACCTTGGGGAGCAAACTGCCTTATATGTAAACAACTGGAAACAATCGATCATGTTTTTTTGCATTGTTGGGAAGGGGTTTATTTTTGGGACGTTCTTCAAAGAACACTACAGAAAGAATTGCCCTTAAATTCATTAGGTATTAGATTTTTAACTGTAGAAAATGAGGACGGACTGCCTTTGGATCTCATTATGCTAATGGGCCTCCACTGTTTATGGCGGGCTCGAATGGCAGGTTTTTATTGTGAGCCTGACCGAAGGCCTGCGCGACAACTTTTCCGGGAGGATGTTTCCAAGTTCATCGATGTAATTAAAGATCAGGAATGCCCCCCGGATTGGCTGACGAGGATTGAGCCCCTCGCAACTTTAAAAGAATTTTAAACCTGACATGACATGGCAGCCAAAATATGGCTGACCGCACAACATGGATGCATGCAACTGTGAAAGTATGTGTATATGTATGATTATGTATTTTGTTTTTTGGCAAGAACTGTTGAAATTGGTGTCCACAAAGTGAAAGTTCCGGCAATAAAGAAAAAAAAAAAAGCTTCGTGGCGTAGTGGGCTAACGCCGCGCGCTCGGAAGCGAGGGGTCCCTGGTTCGATTCCGCGCTACGGACACAACTTCGGAATTTTTTTCTCATTTTTCTCAGACTGGTTACACATTACTACTACTACTACGACGGGGACGCAACGGGTGCCGCCATAAGGAGCTTCGCCCCTAAAAACGCAGTCCTCGGATAGCATACGCTGTTACGCACATATAAGCCAAATTTTACAGTCGTGCGCTATGCGTGGAGCTCGGAAGCGGAGCGCGAAGTCACCTTTTTCTGAAACGCTCTCTTTTCAACAGAAGCCTGCTCCTCACTCTTTTCGGGACGCTTTATTTCGTAATGTAGCAGATTCCCATTCCCGACTGCTCTTGTCCAATATTTGACATAAGTCAAGAACGGTGTTTGGGTCAGTGCGCTTGTTGTTGCTGTTACTGTATGTATTTATTGACGCAGTTTATTAGACAGACAGAAGTGAGCGAAAATATGGTTTCAAATTTTGATAAGAATTACGTACTTCCCCAAGAAGCCCGCTATCGTCTGCTCACACTCTCCCGCGGCCGTCCGCGTAGGAATTAAACTTTGGCCACTCTACTTTTCGGTATCGTAGCCGTCGGGACTCATTATTTCGTTTAGTTTTGAGCAATCTAGTGGCCTCGAACCACGCGACACTTGAGATCAGTCCACACGTACGCTTGCCAGCGCGCGCTCATTCTTTGCCGCTCCCGGTGGCTCTCCGCTGTACCTTCTAGCAAATGTAAAGTCGCGCCCCCGGTTAGACGCCTTGGCAGACTTGGCTTCGCATCGAGCTATTGATACAGCTTCAAAATGTGCAAGTTGAATGTTGCTACCATCCGTCGGTCATGCTGGTGCACGACAAAACTGGTGTGCACCACGCAGCATGGCCAGACAGGAGCACATGAGCGCGAGCGCGCACTCAAACCCTGCCGTGCACAAAGCAAATTCTAGGCATGCGCACTACAGTTGCATGTAACTGTGGTCTGCTATGTAGCGAAGATACCGCTTCCGGCGCGGTGTGCCGTGAGGAGTCCGCTCGCTGAGCGCACTGCGGCTCGCTAAGGACAACCGCGTTTGGTGCGTCGTAGGTGCCAAAATCAACAATACAGGCGTCTACGTGATAATCCAAAATTAATTTCGAACTGCGCGCCACGGTGACGTTCTGAAGGCAGAGTGTTGTGGCTTCGCCCCGCTACGTCATCACCTTCACAGTAAAAGCTTTTAATGAATGAGCGGAAGTGAAGGGGGACCTTTGATTTCCAATAACTCTGCTTCTGCTGAACGCGCTGAAGCACTTCTTGCGGCTCATTAATTCTAAATAAGTCTATTTTAACTTCAAATGTATTTCTGGAATTCAATAAAGAGTGGTTCAGGGCCCCTTCAAGGGCAATTATAATCAAAAGAAGACATACGAAAGAGAACAATAAGTGTCCCAGGAGGCATGCAGAAGTGAAAATAAAACAGAGCTGGCGCGAAACCACTACTAGAAGAAAGAAAAAAGAACAAAGAAATGAATATGGTAAGATAGTAGTGGATGGTGTCACATTCGTCTCCAGCTGTTGCTCTAGCGACGGCAGCAGGCAGCTCACAAAATCTGGCCTGGATAGTAGCCTCAGCGGCAACGCACTGGGCTGACGTCCCCCAAGGTACCCAGGTAGTTTCCCGCTGTCGGAATTGTATACGGAAAATTGTCACAGTGGACACTGTCGTGTACCACTGCGGCCAGCCCATGTTAAACCCGCCATCACTCACCGGGCGCCGTCCTGTGTTACCGTGGCCACCTACACCTGGGGCCCCGTCTCGCGCAACGGTGGCTACCTACCAACACAGCGCCGTCCTGTGGCTGGTAGAGCAAGCTGGCTCTACCAACGCTGTAAGGAACTACAGCATGTACCCTGACATGTCAGCCATTACCTTATTTTTATTTCACAACAGAAGTGTCTGTGTACAAATCATCATCATCATCATCATCATCATCATCATCATCATCATCATCAGCCTATATTTATGGACGGAGGCCTGTCCTTGCGATCCACAATTAATCGTGGCTTGCGCTAGCTGATTCCCAACTTGCGCCTGCAAATTTTCTAACTTCATCACCCCACCTAGTTTTCCGGCGTCCTCGACTGCGCTTCCCGTCTCTTGGTATCTATTCTGTAACTCTAATGGTCTACCTGTTATCCAGCCTACGCATTTATAACGAACACAAATGTGCTGCAAAATACTAGAAGACGTTGTCGTTTGGGGTATATTATGGGGGTTTACGTGCCAAAACACAGTCTGATTATGAGGCACGCCGTAGTGGAGAACTCCGGAATAATCCGGACTGCCTGGAGTGTTTTGACCTGCACCTAAATCTAAGTACACGGCTGTTTTCGCATTTCGCCTCCGCCGAAACGCGGCCGCCGTTTCCGAGATTTCATCCCGCGACCTCGTGCTTAGCAGGCCAACACCATAGCTACAAAGCAACCACGGAGTGTGAAATACCCAATAAAAAATAACCTGGGCATCTTGCACTAGTGGTGCAAGGCTGGAGTAAACAGCGTAGCTGGGGATCGACCTATAGCTTCTTCCAGGTTTTACTAGGTTTGGCTAAGTTTTGCTAGGAAATGCTAAGTGCTGCTAGGCACGGCATTCTTAATCGGCTCGCCGCCAACGCGCAGATTCTCGCTTGGCCGCGCGACGCGCGTCAAGATGAGCGACTTCTTCAGGTGTCCGGATCTTTGGTCGTCCCATGTCAAAGCTACATGTACTCGCCACAGAGTCAACGAGAATTCTGCCGCCGTCGCGGCGGCTCCGAGCTTTATCTCCCCGGTGACGTCAAGGTCAAGCTGCACCTCCACACTTGCCGGGGCGTAGCTGGTCGAAAACCGCCAAGCCGCCGCCAGAGGCGCCAGCTGCAGTCACGGACACCGCGCGCGTTCGGCGCGAACTCGGGGAAACGGCGAAACGCGAACGGTGTCGGCAGCAGCTCTGCGCGTTGCCTCGTTGGTGCTGCTACAATTTATTCCTCTCTCTCTCTCTCACTCGCTCTCATTGTCTCTTTCTCTCACCCTAGCATAGTGCGCGCCGCGCGCAACTCTCCTTCCCACTCCTTAACTTCCCATGTCAAAGCAACATGTGAACGGCACGGAGGGAAGGCGAATCACACGCCGCTTCGCGAGATGGTTGCTAGTCAACGCGCGGTGACGTAATCGTTCAGCGAGGCTTTTTGTACACGCTCTAGGGACTGACCGTTGGCTTAGAGAGCTCCGCTGTTAAAATTAGTAGCCCTTACCTTGTCGAGGAAATGGGGAAGCGAAGCTTGTCGTGTGTTTCTAGTGTGTTCCCCAGAATAAATTGCAGTGACGAATACAAGGTTTCGGTCGAACCACAACGGTCACACGCACGGCAGCTGGCTCCGAAGTTCTGGTTGAGAAACTCGCGTTGAAACTTGGCCGTCGCACCGGGGAAGTTGGCGCAAGTGTCTCCGATGCGCGCACCACCGTTGTCGGCTTCCTGGAGAGATAGAAGATAGACCACTACGCTGACGTTTGGCCTCAACATCGCGCTCCCGCAACTCGGGGTCCGCGGCTCTTCGCTGACGTTTCGCCTGGGCTTCGAAAGCCCTCAGGCTAGAATCAGCATGTCGACGACCAGCCTTTCCCGAGCGCATTCATTCTTTATTGATTTCCATGAAATTTCTTCAAAATTAAATATGTCCCTTACGTAAGGCAATAAATGGCTCATATCCCCTCAAGCAATGGCTCATACCCCCGTAAGCACAGACTCTCCATCACGAAGAGGAGGAGAACGTTTAGCTGCGGCACCAAATGCGTATTTATATAAAAAGGTTGCGAGGCGAGAAGGTGGTAAAGACTTCCAAAGCTGCTTGACGAGTTTCCCGTTCCGATCTCGTCGATAATCTCCCAGCCGCCCCCAGAGGCCCTCGCAAGAGTCACCAACGCCGCGCGCGTTCGGTGCGAACGCGGGCAAAACGGCGACGGCGTCGACAACAGTTCTGCGCGTTGCTGGTGCTGCTGCATGTCCAAGTTTATACAGCTGATAAAACTACTATCCTTACTCCGTATAGCTCTCTACTAAGTTGCTATCGCAATTGATACTTCGCCTTTCGGGTGAAACTGCGACATTTTTAGGGGCGAAGCTCCTTAGGGTGTGGGTCGTTCCCTCCTCTGTAGTAGTAGTATGTAGCCACCTCTGGTTTATTAATTGCTCAATAGATGGCGTTGTGTGTCCGTATATGTATACGCATATATACATATATATGTATAGTAAAACCGGAAGCCGACTTCCGCTTCCACTTCCGGTTCCGCTTCCGGAGAACGCTTCCGGCGTTTCTTTCTCTAATATAATAATTATGCGGTTTTACGTGCCAAAACCAGTTCTGATTATGAAGCACGCAGTAGTGGGGGACTCCGGAAATTTGGACCACCTGGGGTTCTTTAACGTGCACCTAAATCTAAGTACACGGGTGTTTTCGCATTTCGCCCCCATCGAAATGCGGCCGCCGTGGCCGGGATTCGATCCCGCGACCTCGTGCTCAACAGCCCAACACCATAGCCACTGAGCAACCACGGCGGGTCGTTTTGTAGCGTTAGCTACACTGGCCTAGCCAAGCCCGTTTCGCGCGGCACATCAAGAGCCGTGCTGCGCATGCGCAAGGATCAGTGATGTCACATGGCTTGCGGACCGGAGCCACCGGAGCCGGCACCTCTCGCGCACTCCGCCGCCGCCGCGCGCGACTCACCGCCGCCGGTCTGCGCATTCCGGAGGAGTGACGTCGTAGCCATGGTAGACGCACTGGCGCCGGCGCGCGCTCGCTGTACAGTCGCCGTCTGACACTGCGCTGGAGCCGCTGCGCTTCTGACTGGCGTTTGCCAGTGTGGTATAGCCATGGAGAAGGAGAGCGCAAATGCTGCTCAACAGCGCAGAAGAACGGAGAAGCTTGACTCATCGGATCCCGAAGTAGTTGCCTGGCAATTAGCGGTTGAGCGTAGGAGGAATGAATACATGTGCCACATAATACCTATACCGCGTGTGTGTCATTGGAGCAGCAGTAAGCATGACAATCAAGCTAATCCTTAGACAACCAGGAAAGCTAAGAATAATCAGCTGAACCTTTGCTAACGCTACGTATATCCTGGCATAACCGAGCTAAGCCACTGCAACTTTTTTCTCTCTCGTTCGTAGCTAGGTGCGCTGCGGTGCACAAGGGCGTTCGTTCCCGACGCGCGTTCTCTTTCTTTCTTGTCCGTAGCTAGGGGCGCTGCATTGCACAAGGGCGTTTGTTCCCGACGCGCGCTCTCTTTCTCTCTCGTCCGTAGCTGTGGTTTACCCGAATTACAGTGTACTAGAAGAGTACACTGTACCCGAATGATCCCCCGGAGCTTCGCCCCACTCATCATCATTCACCCCGTGCATATGCTGTGATTTTTTTCCTATGCGGACGGCTGCGACCGAGCGTGAGCAGACGATACTCAGCTTCTTCTGGAAGTACGTAATTATTATCGAAATTCGAGAGCAGATTTTCGCTTACTTTAAAAGACAGCGTTTGAAAAAAAGTGACTTCGCTCTCCGCTTGCACCTCGAAAGCGGAGCACGAGGTCACCTTTTTCTCAAACGGTTCAGGACGCCTCTAAAGTAAATGAGGGAGTAGAGCTGCTCCAACAGAGCACACATGCGCCTGCATAAGTTTATATTTACGGACACCGGAGGTTGATTTCCTTTACTCTGATAACTTTTTTCTAGCGTAACTTCTATCATATTTTCTTTTCTAGAGCGACATGGCTTAAAATACCACCTACAGTACTTGAATAGAGAAGAAGAGTGTGGTATCCTCAAAGTACACTTATCAGGTAAGCTTCGTATAGTCAAGTCTTTGTCTTCCCTTCCTGTGTGCGTTGTTTTCTTGTTGCGCAAATTTTCCTCATCTGCAGAGCTTCGTATATTGTGCGAACATCCACATTTTGCTTAGAACTTTTAATCTGTCGTTTGTTTGACCCAACCCACCATGCCGGATGGTTCAGTGGCAAGTAGCCCAAACCACAACTTCCGGAGTATTATTTGAGTGATAGTGCATAAATATGTTCTTGGTAATTTTGCTGCGACAATAATACTTGCAAACTTTCTGCAGGCACAGGCCTTCCCTGAGCACATTACATTGCGAAGGAAGCGAAATTCTGCATTAAACACGTGTTCGGTAAACGATAATTTTTGCACTCTGGTACGATGGTTGGCCACTTTCGAGCACTGCTTAAGTCACACAATGCCAAGCTGTAAGCAAGTGTTGCGATGAATATATTTTCGCATGATGCTCAATAATTAAGAGGCGTGTCCCCTCAAAAATTATTTTATCAAGAGATAAAGGGAGCATGTAAAAAAAGTCACAGGCCTGCGTGGCACACGCAGCACAGTCACAGCTTAAGCTGGTGGAGCGGCTCGAGAGTAGCTCCAATTTGGGCACCACGCACAACAGGGTCTTCGCGACAGTCTCTTCGCCTCGTTCTGATGAGAATGATCTGAACTGTCCGCCTGGCGTCGACGGTGAGCTGCTGCTTGTAATGCTCTCTACACATCAGTCTGCTGAGCCCGATCAAGCCTTACAACTGCAACTTACGTGTCGGGCACGCTGCGTTTGCAGGCACCTTAACTAGATGGCGCCACCATACTGGCGGAGGCTCGGGCAGCTCGGGATCGCGTTGATTGCGCGCCTCGTCTCAATCGCATCTCGTCGTCTGCGCCTGCGCACGCTGCGTTTGCAGGCGCCTTACCTAGATGACGCCACCATACTGGAGGAGGCTCTGGTCGTCTGCGCCTGCGCGCCTCCCTAGGGCGAATTTATAGGGCATTTTTCCGCTGCCTGATAGCAAGCGCTCGTGTGGCTCAGTGGTAGAGTACCCGACTCTCACGCAGCGGGCGCGGGTTAGATCGTAGCGGGAACCAGGTACTTTTTTCGCATTTTCGGCAATAGCGGTTACGATAATGGCCGCCGTCTCGGCGGACACCATCGCGAACCGAAACGGCTATTGGTATGAGCCCGTAATAGCTTACGCTGTAAAAAGCATTCATTTTTCGCATCCTGGCTGGCACGTATCGGTTCTGGTACGTATCCATGCCACCTGCCTATAGAACACCTGCAAATGTGTACTTCTAGAAGATTTACTTGATTTTCAGGACTCAACACTAATTAGTCATCATAATTAGGTCACGAGAATTGAAGTTCACGGCATGAGCAAGGCCTCTCCTTGCGATGTTGGAAATGCATCAAGCATTGAAACAGCTCATTTCTTTCATCATCATCATCATCATCCTATATTTATGTCCACTGCAGGACGAAGGCCTCTCGCTGCGATCTCCAATTACCCCTGTCTTGATCTAGCTGATTCCAACTTGCGCCTGCTCATTTCATTATATGCCTGCAAATTTGCGAACTTTTTCGCACTGCCTAGTTGTTTCGCCGTTCGTCGACGGTGCTTCCATTCCCTTTCCACCTATTCTACAACCGATATATAATCCCCGTCTTATTGGCTCATTACCATGCATGGACTGCTTGACTTTTCGTTCCCGTTTTTATTTTAATCAGTACACGGCTATCCGGTTTGCTGTCTATTACGGTCGTGTACCTTAATATCACGCCTAACATAGTATCTTCTATCGTTCATTGCACGCTACTTAGCTGAGTCTCGAGTTTCTGCATAATCCTTCATGCGTCAACTACTTTAGAGGGCAATTGCAGAAGACACTGAAAAAGATAACGTCAATACGCCTCGGTATGCAAAGAACAGCAGAAATAATTAAATAACAAGAACTCAAGCTTCAGCGGCATGTAACATTTCCTCACTACATATATTCCTCCGGCGCGATAACATTCTCCCTCACAGCCATTTAAAATGCAAACAACGTGTTATGATGTGTGCTACTGCAGCACAGCATAAGCATACAATCCCTCTCCGTGGTGCTCCACTAGTTCAACAACCATCCTGCGTCGCAACAAACTGTTATACAGCACCGGGGAGATTTATCATCGCATCATAGGGCCGTGCAAGCGCACTGTGCTTCTTGGGATGTACCGTACCATGTTAACGCCTCTTATGAAAATTCCCTTCCCGTTCTTATTTCTCTCTCTGTGCTCGCTCTCTTTCATACCCCTATTCTTCGCCCTCCCCATGCATGCATTGGAGGGTAGAACTCTCCAAACTCATATGGTTAACCTCCCTGCCTTTACTCTGTTTCTGTCTCTCTACACGAAACTTTGCAGTTCTTCTGTACGGTAAACTGAAAGGTTTACCGTGCAGCAGTGACACAACTCCTTCGGTTTTAAAAAAAAACTGGAAATCTCGAAGTCAGTCGACAATATGTTAAGTTCACACTTCTGTACAGATTGTTATTGTTGATTAATACTCGAAAATACTGCTCGGGTACTACACATATGTCATTTGGCAGAAGAAGAAAGTCAAGTCATACATCAGTGTTTTTCTGCAGGCAAGGATGTGCAAAATCCCAGAAAACCAGTCGCCATAAATGATTTTGGATAAAAGTGATGAACAGGGAATGTCGCCCAAGTCAACGCTTCGACAACAGGACATGCGTTCAAGAAGGAAGGACTACGAAACCAAGAAGCCTAAACGATCTTAAAAATACTGCTTAGAAAATCGGAGAAGCTATGACAAGAAAGTATAAAACCATGCAGACGCGGTTTAAAACAAATTGATCATGGACAGCAAACTGTGCTTCTGCTGAGCGGGCCAGAAGAATAAGAATTTTTATTATTCAAAATAATGTACATGGTTTTATTGCGTTAAGATAAAGGTAATCAGAAATGGCGACTTCGCTAGCCCTAATAGCCAAGACAAATCTGGCGGCACAAATTAAAGCAGAAAAAAACAACAGATATTAAGACATCTTCAGTAAGATATCTGCAGAATCTGGCTTCAGCTATATTTAGTTAACTTTATTTTATTATAGCTTGTGACACGTGCTTCTTTGGTATCTTATTCAGACTAGCAGCACCTCTTTGATAGACTGTGCTGAAAACCTTCCTAAAGAAGCTATAAGCAATCGTACAAGAGCTATCAAAATATCTTAACGTCGTTGGTACGAGGGAGTATCATGCGCGTTCCTCAAAATAGTCTATTAAATAGCAATGAGTGCACACACATCGCACTCATTTTCAAGAGCTCTAAAAAGCAGGAGCTTAAACCATGTTGAGGGGTAGAAAATAAAGGACTGGTACGTGAAAGCAGTCTTTGTGTCTCTCAGGGTTCGGAATACATGGTTGGCTATGCACATAATGACCACACTTTAGCGCACGTTTTACAAAAGGAAGTCGATAAGAAATCAACAGTTGTAATTTGCTCTCGTGGTAGTATGCCAAGAAATAAACTGAAAACGAACTCCATCACTCCGTTAATCAAAGCTTTGTTGTCGTTTACCTTTGCAGCACTAACAATCACTGTTAACCCTTTATTGCACGATGCGGCGCATGTGTTCCAAATACCACAGACTGCATAATTTCCAAACTTGTCGCATTTGCGCCACATTAGCCACAGAGTTATTTGCTACTTTTTAGTGCCACGAGCCTTTAACGTCATACAACTGCGGACAGCGCTGCGGCGTCGTTAGAACAGCTGTACGCTAGTATTGTGCTAATATTAGTCAATGACGTCAGGTACTTTGCCCCTGTGCAGGTTTCGAAGCCCGCCAGCACGTACGTCTGTAATGGCACTTGTTTATTTTTTGTAGTGATCAATCTTCACCGGCTTACAGAATCAACGTGCGGCGCACTGTTGGTACTTTATTGGAATGTATGGGAATTTATGGAATGTTGTCGCCGATTCTATAGGCAAGGCAACCTCAATCATGCGGCGCTACTACGCCTTGCAGAAAACGCCTTCTTATTGGAGAACATTTCCTCTGCGGCCGCACATGGTGCTCTGTCGGTTGTTTGTTAAGACTGCGGCTGCGTGCTTTCTCTCTCACTCGCTGCTCGTGGCCCTCGTGCTGCAGGTGCTCCCTCTACTATTGTTTATGGCGTTCACGCGATATGTTGAACAGCAGCACGTTGACTGGCTGTGAAACGGCAACGTGTAGACTACAGTGCCATTTTCAGGAAACGTTTCCGGCGCAGAATGCCTTTTTCGCGGTAGGAGCATCAAGAAAGGCGAGTGTATGACGTGCGTCTCATTTAGGGCAATAAATAAAATTCGAACATAAAACGCAATTACACACGTCATGTTTCCCACATCAGCGACAAGATCTTCTGCAACGTCAAGCTTGAAGTACAGGCTCAATTCCATGCAAGGAAGTCACTGTGCATAGATTTGTACGAAAAAAGAAAACGAGTATACTGCTGGTTTCTTTCCGATGAAAATTCACAGCAACAGAAGCCACTGTGCTTCGAAATGCATGAAACAAATGCATGCACGGTTTATTTCTTTACCATATGAAGCATGCTAAAATATTCCTGGGGTGCTCAGCGTCATTCATATTTTGATAGGCGTATCTGCATGCAAATGATCGCATTTTTCTGCTCTTCTACCTCATAAAAATGGGTACGATGTGTTATTCAACCAATTCAATGGCTTAGTACACAGTAGCCACAATATCTCACCTCGCGCTGTCACTTTAAGAAGAAAACGGCATCAAAGAAATTCTTGTTGCGTAATTGTAACGTCATTACGCGTAAAAAAAAAGTGAAACGTTAGCTTGTACTTCCGATCCTGCATAGTTCGAAAACACTAAGCATCCCTCATTAGGTGAGCTGCATATTTGAAATAATAATAAATTGTCATTGTTTTAGCGACGGCTACGTGCAATTGTTAGTGCGAAAATTGCAAATGCTTATGAGACAGAGTATATTAAGGGTTTAATGATAAACCGGGTGTAATTGTCAATTGTGCAAACTACTACAGCTGTCGTTCTGATACGCGGCTGCCTCAAAGGTTCGCATTCGGTGGGTAAAATTCCCGGATAAAGCACCCATGAGATTTGCCCTTTTCATTGCTGCAAAAACATAAAATCACAATTGCAGCGTTTAGAAAAGTCAGCATTGTGAACTTACCCACGACAATGCTTCCCATTACCTGGTCCTGCAGCGCGCTTCTACCTGAAACGGGTCAGCATTGAGTGAACGCGCCCGAATGTATGAACCTTACAAATTTTATTGCTCATTACCTAAGGGCCATTCAATTTACTACACGACACAGATCAAATAAAGGCATGCGAACAGAAAAATGCACGCTTTGACTCTGCATACAGCTCGGCGCTTGTCTTATCTGCTATTTTTCCTGAAATATGCTGTTTCGTGGACTGGGCTCACTGTTTCGTATTTTCGAGGCTGTTGTGATGCTGAACGCCACAACAAATATTGTGCATCAAGTGCTAGGGGAGCAATCGGCGCTGGCGTAGCTCGCGGTAACTTGCGGTTACCTCTTCTACAGAGAGGGAAACTTGTCTAATCAGACGGCATGCGTGACACAAATAGGGTTGTACATACTGGAACGCATGTGAGCACCAGCTATGTTATAACAATGAGTTATGTTTAAATAGCAGACCCCTGTCACCTGCAGATCGGCCTTTGACGAGCGGTGATAGGACGACACTGCTCGCCGCTATCGTTGTGCTTTAAGCGTTACTTGTTCTACGGGACACATGTTCGCCCAATAAAGAGCTACGTTTCGTGACTTGCAAGTGGGCCACAGTCTTGTTCTTCACTGTCACTAAAACATCACATTATTTGACTAGTTGTTTGGGAGCCCTCTGGCGGTGCTAATTTGGTCAATTATGATATCGTTAAATACATACCCAGCTTCGTTCTCGCTGTGTGAGCCCTTTTTCTCTAGTATTAAGCATTGATCATTTCTTATTTGACTTTGATGCGGTGCACGAGGCAATATAATACGATAGTGTGCTAGTACGTTTCCGCTCCTAAGTAGATCGTTTGGCATGTAATGGGCGTGTTAATATTACGCGCGTTCACCTGTTTTGGCGTTCACCTATATACGCAGAATGTTGCAGATCGATTTCGTTATTTGTCTGTCCAGAGCGATTGCTTAAAAGTCGCAAACATAGTTCTATAGTTGGTGCATCGCGTCATTTTCTAGAAAAATCTGTCTCTAGATAATGTGCCGTTTTTTGTGCTTATTCCAAGTAATCTATGCCAGTATTTTCTCCATATATTTCATTTCGTGTGCGCAAAATTCAGCCATTTAATTAACACCAATGCCTCAAATGCTAGTATAAAAATACTTAATAAATTTAATCTTTCACGAGGTGTCTCATTGGGCAAGTGTAACAATATTATGACAACTCCTTGTTATGGTTACCCCAGCCGAGTTTTAAGACACATTTAGCTCGTACACACCATGCATTAAAATTTTTCACCTCAATATCCTAATTTATCTTTCTTTGAAACTAGGTTGAAATCATCGAGGATAGAATCAGTACGGATGCTGACACGATATATATATATATATATATATATATATATATATATATATATATATATATATATATATTTCGACCATCAAAACATGCATACTGTACTTTAAAATGAGTCACAATTTACCCTATCCATATTCTTCTGCTTTTACCCGGATAAATTCAGTTACTTTGACAAGGGATAATGTCGGAAGGTGATTCACAGCGGCTATATACATGAGGTACAGTTACGTAAGAATAAATCTGCTGCCCTCGCGCTGTCACCGAGCTGTCCACAATTATTGCGGCCCTTCTCCCGTGACAGGTTATTCTTGCGTTTTCGTGACAATCAAATTATAAAGAGACAACTTATAGCCAAATGAAATGCGGAGAGATTGTGTGGAGGGATTGTTTGCTTTTTGCTTGGCTGGGGTAGTCTTGATTCAACAGCGAGAAATTACGACCGATGCTTGATCTGGTATTATACCCTCTTTCGTTTTGGCTGACGTCTGCCGAGTAGACTGCGCTAGCCCGTGCGACATTTGCTTCAAAAAAAAGAGCAAGAAAAGCTGAGTAACGCCAAAGCAGGCAAGACCAATGTTAACTATATGAGCGACTACAGCATTACTGGACATTTGTTGCCAGTGATGCATCAAAGGGCATTCAGTGTACAGCAAACGCTATTCGGGAGTCCTTATGCGCACAATATCCCTTGAGCGCAACCAGAACAAGTACTGGCGTTAGCATCTAACACCGCTTAAATGCTTCGCACTGAACTGTTACCGCACCTTCACCGCAATTTCACACCACAACGTTCTCGAACAGTTACTCGTTTAATATCACTCTCAGTTCCTGACTGCGTCACGAACTGCTGTGCGGACTGAACTAAGGTAGGATAAATTTGCACTCAAGCAGAATAAGACTACGAGCCTAAAAACACGCTACACCACTGATTTGACTATTCTAGTAGTGAACTGTGCTGCCACCATGAGAGAAACAAGATATTCTTCCCATAAAAATTCGTTTCATTTTCCATATGGATGCAGCGAAGCCCAATAATGTCAACCAATGATGTCAAGTTGCTTTGTTTAAGATATGCGTTCGACTTCACCAGTGCGTTCGGCAAGAATTTAATTGCCTGTAAAATTACGCACGTTCCTGCGCCTTAAGGAATCCGAATCATGTTCCGCCGCACCATGACCGGAAGGTGACACCACTCTACAATACAATCAAATAAAGCAATTTAACTAATATTTTTCTAACATAGCATGGTAGACTCACTACTATCGAGTTTCATTATTCCTGTTTTGCATTGTATTGCGTCTTTAATATTATTGCGATAGCAATTATATTGTTACCAAGCGCTGCTCGAGACGAAGCTGAGGACAGTACGGAAGACGACGACGCTCCCTGATGTCGCGCGGTTTGGTGTTACCATCTTGTATGTTTTGTATGCCAGTGGCCGCCTTGTAAATATCCCTGTAAATATATTTTAAACCTCTTTCCCCGTAAGATTTTGGCGGAGGTGCGGGGTACTCCAAGAAGCACGACGGATTTACGGAGCGGGCGCTCCATGGCTGCATTGGCAATGCCAGCTCAAGGCGAGAATGCTTCGGGCGCGTCGCGAACCACGCCCACCGTCATCCTGGCACAACCGCGCGACTCCCAAACTGAGGGCCAAGTCATACAGAAGGAAGTCGACAAGATACTTGCCCGAGATATCACTGAGCCTTCTTGTAGCCCTTGGGCTTCCCCGGTCGTTCTCGTTAGAAAGAAGGATGACAGCTGGCGCTTCTGTGTCGACTATGGCCATCTCAACAAAGTAACAAAAAAAGGACGTGTACTCCCTGCCACGGATAGATGATGCCCTCGATTGTTTACATGGTGCAAAATATTTTTCTTCGATAAACCTTCGCTCCGGGTACTGGCAGATTGCAGTTGATGACATGGACCGTGAAAAGACCGCATTTATTACACCTGATGGCCTCTATCAGTTTAAAGTGATGCCGTTCGGGTTATGTAATGCCCCGGCTACATTTGAACGTATGGTGGACGCTCTCCTTCACGGTTTCAAGTGGTCAATCTGCCTGTGCTACCTCGATGATGTTATTGTCTTTTCACCAACTTTTTCCACGCACCTCGAGCTTCTTTCGACAATTCTTTGTTTTCCGCAAGGCTGGGTTTCAGCTCAATTCATCAAAAATGCCACGTCGGCCACCGGCAACTTACTGTGCTCGGACACCTTGTCGATTCTTCCGGTCTCCGCCCCGATCCTGAGAAAGTTCGCGCTGTCAAGAATTTTCCCGTACCGACATGTGTCAACGACGTTCGAAGCTTTGTGGGCCTCTGCTGATACTTCCACCGGTTCGTACGCAATTTCGATAACGTTGCGTGCCCTCTCACAGAACTTCTCAAGAAAGACGCAGCTTTTGTCTGGGGTCCGGAGCAAGTTACTGCGTTCGCTGAGCTTACCATGCGGTTCACTTCACCCCCACTTCTAGCTAATTTTGACATGACTGCTCCAGCAGAAGTTCGAACCGATGCCAGTGGTTATAGAATGGGCGCTGTTTTGGCTCAGCGCGAGCAAGGTTGCTAGCGTGTTATTGCGTACGCTAGCCGTCTTCTGTCCCAAGCGGAGCGTAATTACTCCACTACTGAACGCGAGTGTCTTGCCCTCGTTTGGGGAGTGGGTAAAGTTCACCCCTACTTGTACGGCCGGCCGTTCAGTTATTACCGACTATCATGCTTTATGCTGGCTTTCATCCCTAAAGGATCCTACTGGACGTCTCGGTCGGTGGGCGCTACGACTCCAAGAGTACTCATACATCGGTGTGCATAAGAGCGGCCGATTGCATGAAGCTGGCGATTGCTTGTCGCGCCATCCAGTAGACCCACTGGAGCTTCCCTACAGCTGCGAGTATACCTGCGTGCTGTCGCTTACTGCGTTTCAAAACATCGGAGATGAGCAACGCCGTGACCCCTACTTGCGAGACGTCATTCTTCGGCTGACTTCTGAGACACCTTCCCCTTCTCTGCGTATGTTTGTGCTGCAGGATGGCGCCCTAACGACATGCGCCCTCACGACAACATGCGCCCTCACGGTCCTGAACTGCTCTTGGGTATTCCTACACATATGCGTCAGACTGTCCTCACACAGCTACATGATGTGCCTACCGCTGGTCACCTCGGAGTCTCTAGGACGTATGTCCGTGTTCGGCATCGTTTCTTTTGGCCCGGTATTTACCGTTCCCTCTGCCGTTACGTCGCTTCCTGGGAAAAGTGCCAGCGCCACAAGAAACCAGCAGTACTCCCAGCTGGCCGCCTTCAACCCCTTGAAGTGCCATCGGAGCCATTCTTTAGGGCTGGTTTTGACCTTCTTGGCCTCTTCCCGCTATCTACCTGCGGAAATAAGTGGATAGCAGTCGCTACCGACTACACGACCCGGTACACGATCACTCGGGCGCTTCCAACCAGCTGTGCAACCAACGTCGCCGACTTCTTGCTCGAAGACGTTATACTTCATCACGGCGCTCCTCGACAGCTCCTCAGAGACCGGGGCCTTTTCGTTTAAAATTTCGTTCACGAAATTTTATTTCGAAGGTTGTCCAGGGCCTTTTGCACTCCTGCGCTACAAAGCACAAGCTGACAACGGCATACCACTCTCAGACTACCGGCCTCACAGAGCCTCTTAATCGAACTATCAAAGACATGCTTGCTATGTATGTTTCCGCCGACCATCAGGACTGGGACGCTGCTCTGCCCTTCGTAAAATTAGCTTATAATTCCTCCCGACATGACTCTGCTGGCTTTTCTCCGTTTTACCTCTTGTACGGAAGAAATTCCACGCTGCCATTTGACACCCTCCTCCCGCCGTTCTCGACTCGTCGTTAGAATACGCCCGTGACGCCATCTTCAGAGCTGTAGAGGCAAGCCAGATTGCACGCCTGCGCCTTACCGCTTCGCAGGACTAGCAACAACTCTTCTATGATGCCAGCCACCGTGATGCCCACTTCAACCCTGGTGATAGGGTCCTTCTTTGGACACCGTCACGACGAGTTGGCCTTTGCGAAAAGCTGATTTCGCCTTATTTTGCCCCCTGCCGGGTCTTGCGCCGAGTGACCGACGTCACATATGAAATCAAGCCCCTCGATTCCACCACGTCTCGACCTTCCACCAATGTTGTACACGTCACCCGCCTCAAGCGATACAACTCGGACGATCTAGCCAGCACCTGGACGGTGTCTTTGCCGCCGGGGGTCATGTTACCAAGCGCTGCTCGAGACGAAGCTGAGGACAGTACGGAAGACGACGACGCTCCCTGATGTCGCGCGGTTTGGTGTTACCATCTTGTATGTTTTGTATGCCAGTGGCCGCCTTGTAAATATCCCTGTAAATATATTTTAAACATTATTCCCCGTAACAGTATGGACATTCCAGGCGGATTCCTGCCGTCGTCGTCGCCGTGAGGTTTCGTATAAAGTCCAACGGCGATAAACTCGTCGCCATGCGGCGTATGCTGTGTGCGAGTGAAAGCGCGCGAGGGACGCGCGCTTTCACAGAGAGAGAACGCCCGACGGAGAGCAAACACGACGTCTCCGGTCGTGCGAAAGGCAGTGAGGGATGGGAGGGAGAAAGGGAGGAAGGGGAGGCGACGTTTAGCTACGGCACTAAATGCGTATCTTGCGACCGGGCGCAAGGGAAACTGGTGACACAATCTCCCACGCGAAAGGAGGAAAGAGGGAAGGCAGCGCGGGAGGGAGGGAGGGTGCGCGACTTCTATACTCTGCCAGGAACTGCGTACTTGTATTTCGCGCGGCCGAAGGCTGTCGCGTGCACCGTATCTTGAAAGCGATACCACCTCATGGCTCTGACCTTTGTATGCGCTGTGCTTTCGGCGCTCAGTCACCGTTGAAGCAATACACAGCGGTCACTACTCCTGCCGCGCGCGCTCACGCCAGTGTTTTGATAGTGCTTGTCTGCGGTCATCGAGTGTGATCTATTCATGTTTGCTTGAGCGCGCTGACACCATGCTTGTTAATTCTGTTAGTAAGCGAATGTGTCCAAGTTTATGCAGTCCATAAAACTACTATCCTCACTCCGTATACTCTGTACTAGTAAATCTGCTATGGCAATTGATGCTTCGGCTTTCAGGCGAAACTGCGATGTTTTTTTAGTTGCCCCTGCACCGGTACCAAATGCTCTCCGCATGTTAGAAACAGATAAATACATACATTGGGTGCTTCGGAACATTTGACGTTGTCTCATTGAGCAGCATGCGCAATGATGTCATCTCTGACACTTCTGTTACTTTTGATACTTGTGACAAGTAGGACTCGTGTTTGTGTCTCAAATGAAAAGTTAATATTGCAGAGGCTGTTCTGTTAGATCGTCTAGAAAATAGCAATAAAGGTTAGACGAATGTGGTTATGCGAAATAGGTGCTTTCTGATCATCGGCAACGATTTGCAATGTTGCAGGTCACGCGACTTATTTTTTTACCAGTGTTAGACAGTAGGAAGCGCGTTCTTTTGCGTCCTGGAGTGAAGATGTTGCATAAGCAAAAATATTTTCCGATGTCGCCTTCGCTTTGGTTCGCGTACGCAAAACATATTAGCAGCAGATCAAAGACTCGGTTTACTTATGTTTATTTCATGCACAGCGCTACCTCCTTATGTATTTGGCAATTTTGTTGTTCGCAGTGCTTCAATGTTCACTGCATGGAACAAATTGAAACGACCTTCTCTCCAGTCATACTTTTCTAGCACGTTCCAAGCCGCTTTGTGGACCTCCACTACGACGCTATATAGAGAGTTAGCAAGAAACAAAAATAAAGCTGATGTGCTCGACCAAACTGTGGGCGATGATAACACATCCATTCAATAGCCTTAGGATGCAAGTATAATAAGAAATAGTGGGATAGCTTTTTTGTTTGTGTATAATGTATCCCGTTTTCTTTTTGTATGTTCCAGGCCATGATCAATACGAAGTGCACCAATGGGACAGTAAAGTTGACAATGAAGCACCACAGTGTATGGCAAAATTCCAAGAATTATCTGCTGGAAAACCATCATACGAAGTTTATTCATCCAGCTGCAAGACAGCCACCAAAAATAATTGATGTGAAAACTTTTCAGAAGATGCGCCACTTGGCGGAAAAATAATTCATCTCAAAAGTATGTTTTGTGGAATGTAGAAGTAAAATGGATCATGTCTCAAAATAAAAAAAATCACCTCTTTTTTTTTCACCGCATCGGTCATAAGAAGAATTCTTGACAACCTCACCAGACTCTGTTTGATCTTCTGCTCATTTCAGCCGCAACTACTTTTTCACCCATTCTACAAAGGTTCCTCACGAAACAGAAATCCTATGATCTCCGAGTTGCCTACGTCCGTTGAATTCGCAATTAAGTAACCGCGCGCTGGTCGCGACATGGCTGCTGCTGCGAGTGGTTTTGTTTCTTATATGTGCAACTGGGCACTGTACCGTTTAACTTATTATTGTGCCTTAACTGCCATCGTGCTCATGAATGCCGAGTTAGCGAAGCGCATTGAGCAGCTCGAAGCTAGCTCTGAAAGTATACTAGAAGAAATAGCTGCGAAACTTATTGACAAGTGCAAACTCAAATTGTAAACTTCTGTACCTGATGTACGGAAACTGCAGGCTGACGTTGAAAGCCTTGTGTCAGGCGTCAACGGGCTCAACGCACACGTTGAGCAACTACGAACAGAGAACGCTAACGCTGCTCTTGTTGCCGCTAACAAGGCACTGATAACACAAAACGAATCACTGACTGCCCGTATGTCCGAGCTAGAACAGTACTCGAGACTTAGCAATGTCGAACTCAAAGGAATTCCATTCTCTCAGGGGGAAGATTGCGTCCGTCCGTCCGTCCGTCCGTCCGTCCATCCATCCATCCATCCATCCATCCATCCATCCATCCATCTATCCATCCAAACTCCAGCGCTTTGACGGATAGTAGCCACATCCAACTTGCGCATTTTGAAGCGCTATATAGCTCAATACGAAACCAAGCCTGCCAAGGCGTCTAAAAAAGAGCGACTAGGAGTGAGAGCGAGCTGACTAGTGTGCGTGTGGTTTGCCATGAAGTTTCGTGCGGTTTGAGGCTTGTGCAGTGTTCAAAACTACCTGAAATTAGCCATACCCAAGGGCTATCACACTGATAAACAGGGTAGTCAATGATGACTTCTTAAGCGGACGGCCGCGGCCGAGCCTCAGCAGACCCTACTCAGCTTCTTCCTGAAATAGGTAATTATTATCGAAGTTTCAATGTAGATTTTCGCTTACTTCAGCCTGTTTATTAAGCTTCGCCAAAAATATACACATTACCAGTAGGAAGAAGCGCACTTAAGCAAAAAACCTTCTTGACTGATGTCAGCTATTAGCCAATAGCAGCTGTATATGGGGATTTACGAAATTATGAAATAAAGCGTCCAGAAAAGAGTGAGGAGCAGGCTTCTGTTAAAAAGAGAGCTTTTGAGACAAACGCGATTTTTCGCTCCGCTTGCGAGCTCGACGCGCTGATCACGAGTGCAAAACCTGACTGATAAGTTCACAGCAGCGTATGCCATTCACGGACTGTGTTTGGTCACCATGCCCGAGCAGTGGTTCAGGACCCCTTTAATCTCAATCACTGCACTGTAGTGTTTCACTGCACATAATATTGCTCATTTGTTTTGATTATTTTCGATTGACCAATTATTTGACGGCAGAGTGGAAGTTTATGCTCCCATTGTCATCAAAGAGACGTTCACTGTAACGCAATTAAGAACTCCATGATCCTTGATTCAACTCTTTGCTAGTGCACTACGATTACCACAATGTAACACCAGTACTCCCTTTTCTAGGGCATATTATTACAGTCAATGTAGCCGCATTAGTAGAAGAGGAGGAGTGTTAGCGGAGAAGACGAAGAAGAGAACTCTTCTTGCTCGTCGGAGGCTCGCCCTGAGGCCTGTTCAATAAACACCGTTTGTCGTGCGTCGTAACAGTTTTTTGGTGGAAGGTGCGGGGTACTTCAAGTAACGACGGACCCGGAGCCATTTATTCTTCGCCGGAGTCGTCGCCTCGCCGGACTACCCCCTGCGCCTGTTAACATGACTAACGAAGGAGACGCTCGGGGACCGATACCTGCCGCTCCGGGATCAATGCCTGCTGGTACGTGGCGCTACTACCGAGAACCTCGGGTTTTCGCCGGGAGAGCAGGTGAAGATGTAGAAGAATGGCTCAGACATTACCAACGGGTAAGCAAGTCCAACGGCTGGAACACCACCGACCAACTAACCAACGTTATCTTCGCTCTCACTGACACTGCCCTGATGTGGTTTGAGAACCACGAAGAATTATTAACAACATGGGAACGTTTCGTTCATGACTTAAAGGGATGCTTTGGCGACTCTGACGCAAAAAAGAAACGCGCAGAGCATACCCTGGCACAGAGAGCACAGCTGCCAGAGGAGACTTGCACTGCCTACATCGAAGAGATCTTGAAATTCTGCAAGCAAGCCAACGCAAGAATGTCCGAGGAAGACAAGGTCGGGCACCTGCTCAAGGGCATAGCAGAGGATGTCTACAATTTTCTGATCGGCAAGGACAGTCTCGCTTCAGTGTCTGATGTCATGAAGAACTGCCGTACGTTCGAGGCGCTGAAGATGCGCCGAATAACGCCAAAGTTTGGCCGATTGGCCAATGTTACCACTGTGGCCAGCATCGATATGAGCTCTTCATTTGACTTGGCGTCGACCATACGACAGATCGTCCGCGAAGAGCTAGACAGGCACACCGAGACGACACGTCGCCTGCCTGATGTCTCTGATGCCTCCTTTTCGCAAGCCCCGGCGACTTCACCACCTTTGAATGGATGACAACCGTCGGTCAGCGTCGCGAATGTGTCAGAGTACCGACACGCACCGGCATCGAGAGGCCACTACTCTTCGGATACCCGATTTGAACCTCACCCTCGTTACGCACGTTCCTCTGGACGCCCCACCACTGGCAATGCTCCGCGTTACGACCCAGTCATTCGTCCTAGGCGTGCAGACGTGTCTGACAGCTCTGAAGACTACCGCAGAAGCCGTCCGCTTCCGACATGCTACGTCTGCGGCGTCCTCGGCCATATATCCCGTTTTTATCCTCAACGCCAAAGGTATCCGTACGAACAACTTGCTGCCCCAGCCCCCAACGCCCAATGGCCTTCTATGGCGCAATCGCCTTCTAGCAGCAACTTTTGGCAAGGAAGCTTACGGAACCGCTCACCTGCCTCCGATCGTAGCGTGACGCCACCTCCTGTTCCTCGATTGCACCGGTCTCCTTCACCACGGCGTCGTTCAAGATCACCACCGCCGGAAAACTAGAGAGCGCGGCCAATGGAGGTGAGGTCGCTGGAGATTCGCTGCTGAAATATATGCCTCCGCCTGTGTTTATGCTGAAGAACAAAGTGAAAGTCCTCGTTGATGGTGTGTCTACATTGGCGTTAGTGGACACCGGTGCTGTTGTCTTTGTGATGAGTCTCGCTTTTCAAATGTTATTAGGACACAAAGTGGTATTTCAATGGAACCAAGTGGCAACATTTTGTGGCGTGAGCGGGGATTCGTTGCGGCCTGTTGGTTTTTGCACTGCACAAGTGTCACTGGGTGGTAGAGTTTTCACGACTGAATTTACAATCCTCCCCCGTTCCTCACATGATGTTATATTAGGTATTGATTTTCTGCAGATGTGCGGTGCCACCGTTGATTGCCGAACAGGGGAGATGTTTGTGAGTGGTGACATTTCTTACAAGCTCATGCAGGATGCTCCAAACGAGGATGGCGCATTTCATGCCTGTGAGGACACTCTCGTGCCTGCTTTGTCAGCTGTGTGTGTGCCGGTGGGCTGCGCTGCTACCACTCATCGGGCCTTCGACGCCACAGTAGAGCCGGCGTATTTACCGTGCATGAAGAAGAACATTTTTCTGCCACATTGTCTTGTGTTTGTTGCTCAGCGCCGCTCCAAATTATGGGTTGTCAACCCTTCAGGCGAAAACGCAGTGGTACCTGCTGGCATGAAGCTTGCTTCCTTCAAAGAGCACAGATCGACGCCAGTCGCCGTGCTCACAGATGCTCCACATACACGAGTTGACATCTGCTCGGAAGACTCGAAGATTCTGCCAATGATCAGCAAGTCGATCAGCATGGACGAGCGCCGTACATTAGTGAACGTCCTGACTAAACACTTAAGCATCTTCGACTTCGCCCAGGGCGATAACGCGCCGTCCATTCCTGCGTCTCGAACCAAGCACAGAATTAACACGGGGTCGGCACAGCCTGTTCGACAGAAACCCTATAGAGTGTCACCGTCAGAGCGCCAGGTTATCGACGAACAGGTTCACGAAATGCTACAGAAAGGAGTAATTCAGGAGTCATCTAGTCCGTGGGCTGCTCCAGTTATACTGGTGAAAAAGAAAGACAATACTTGGAGATTTTGTGTGGACTACCGCCGTCTCAAATCCATTACCAAGAAAGACGTTTACCCTCTTCCAAGGATTGATGACGCATTGGATTGCCTTCATTCAGCATCCTACTTTTCTTCTGTAGATTTGCGATCTGGTTACTGGCAAATCCCAATGCACCCGGCGAATAAAGAAAAAACGGCCTTTATAACCCCGGATGGCCTTTTTGAGTTCAACGTCATGCCGTTTGGGCTTTGCAATGCACCCGCGACTTTCGAAAGATTTATGGACACCATTCTTCGAGGCCTCAAATGGCATATTTGCATGTGTTACCTAGACGACGTTGTCATCTTTGGAAGCACTTTTGAAGAGCACAACAGGCGCCTGGAAGTCGTTTTAGACTGCATCGAAAACGCCGGCCTAGTACTCAATTCTAAGAAATGTCACTTCGGTGAGCGGCAGACATTGGTGCTTGGCCAGACAAGGATGGTATCAGGCCTGATCCACAAAAGACAGCAGCTGTTGAAGCGTTTAAGCCTCCTCGGTCTGTTAAAGAGCTTCGTAGTTTCCTAGGCCTCTGCTCTTATTTCCGCCGATTTATACCTGCTTTTGCCGATGTCGCCTATCCCCTGACTTGTCTTCTGCATAAGGACGCCGTTTTTGAGTGGACTCACGAGTGCGACGCATCGTTTCGTCAACTGAAGTTCTTACGGACGACGGGTCCCATCCTTCGGCATTTCGACCCAGCTGCACCAACGGAGATCCACACCGATGCGAGTGGCGTGGGGGTCGGGGGAGTCCTTGTTCAGCGATGCGGCCTGAACGAGCATGTCATTGCTTATGCGAGTCGTACGTTAAGTAAGCCTGAACGCAATTACACCGTTACGGAGCAGGAATGTCTAGCGGTCATTTTTGCTGTGCAACGTTTTCGCTCGTACGTGTATGGACGCCCATTCACAATCGTCACAGATCATCATTCGTTGTGTTGGCTTGTCAATCTTCGTGATCCCTCTGGTCGACTCGCGCGCTGGGCTCTACGTCTTCAGGAGTACAACTTCACAGTTTCATATAAGAGTGGTCGCCGACACGCTGATGCTGACTGCCTTTCGCGAATGCCGCTAAACACCACTCTTTGTGATGCCGATAACTTTGATCGCTTGATTGCTTCTTTAGCACCTGCATTCCCTGATAAAGAGACCTTGGAGAAGGAGCAGCGAGAAGACTTCAGCTTAGAGCCACTTTTCAACGCGCATGACTCCACAACAAGCCGAGGATTTTGTGTTCGTGATGGCCTCCTATACAAGAGGAATTTCGCAACCACTGGTGCCCGCTTCCTTCTTGTAGTTCCGGAGAAGCTACGCTCCTCTATTCTGCAGGTTATGCACGACGATCCTACCTCCGGACATCTCGGAGCAGCGTGTACATTTCATCGTGCCCAAGAACGGTTTTATTGGCCCCGAATGCGTCGGTCGACTGAAATGTATGTGGCCAGTTGCGCTCAGTGTCAGGCCCACAAACACCTAACTACGACGCCAGCCGGCCTCCTACAACCACTGACGCCTCCGAGCTCTCCTTTCGAGCAAGTTGGAATTGATCTCATGGGTCCCTTTCCCCGCTCATCGAAAGGGAACCGTTGGATCATCGTATGTGCCGACCATCTGACCCGGTACTGCGCGACGGCTGCTTTGCCATCTGCCACCGCCAGCCAAGTTTCCTTTTTCCTCCTGCATTCGATCATTCTCCGTCACGGCCCTCCTCGAGTAATCATCAGTGACCGCGGCCGCCAGTTTACTGCAGATGTCGTGGAAGAGCTTCTTCGATTATGCGCTTCCAGCTTTCGCCACTCGACACCGTATCACCCGCAAACAAATGGGCTGACCGAGCGTACCAACCGCATCCTGGTGAACATGTTGTCCATGTACGTCGCATCGGACCATAAAAACTGGGACGACATTTTGCCATTCATTACATACGCTTTTAACACAGCAAAGCACGAGACTACTGGCTACAGCCCGTTTTTCCTACTCTACGCTCGTCCGCCGCGTCACACACTGGACACCATATTTTCTTTCTCCACCCACGACGATCTCACCATCGCCGAGACTCTGTGTCTCGCTGAAGAAGCTCGACGCTTGGCCCGCATACGTAATCTGGCTTCGCAAGAGCGGTCAAAAGCACGGTACGACAGGCACCATCGGGATGTCACCTATTCTCCAGGGGATCTAGTCTGGCTATGGTGTCCGGTGCGCAAACGTGGCCTGTGTCAGAAACTTCTTGCCAACTATACTGACCCGTACGTTATTGTTGACCAACTCAGTGAAGTGAATTATCGACTGGCGCGTCGCACCGCAACTGGACGGCGCTCCGCCAAGACCGAGGTTGTGCATGTCGCTCGTCTCAAGCCCTCCACACTGAGAACTTAGCTGACTTGCCCGGCGGGCTTCGTCTAGGAGGGGAGGAATATTTCGCGAGAATGATACTGGAACCGGCGAGATGGCGGTCACCCTTACGAGTTTTCTACTGCTCACGCAGGTGTTTTCGGCGAGCTTTTCCACGGCGGTCCTTCCTCAGGGATTTCCATTCGACGACGTATGCCTGGAATTGGCCGACAGCGGTTCTTCGTCGTCAACTGATTTGTTCGAGGCCTTCGAGCTACAACAGTGTCCAGCCGGTGATGAATTTGAACGTTTTCCGATTCCAAGCTGGCAACATTGCCATGTGGGCGTTGACGCTGTCAAGTGTCGACTACAAAATCCCCGAAGCAGCATGCACTGTGACGATGGGGCGTGGAACCGGCGAGATGGCGGTGACCCTTACACGTTTTCTACTGCTCACGCAGGTTGGTTCTTTTTACCCTTTGAAAGCGTCGCGCTACATTTTGCCGGTTCCACCCCAAGTGCTTTATCTTACTTTTTCCTGTCGGCGACGCGGTTCTGTGTTGTCAAATCGTGTGCATGTCAAGAGGCATTTTTAACTTTTTCGTCGCCCGGCATTTTATCTACTTATTTTGCTGCTTTGTGGCGGAGATATTGAGTGTAACCCAGGTCCACTAACTGCTGAACAAATCCAAGAACTGTTAAATGGTCAAAGTGCAATACTTTCCAAGTTATCACAGCTCACCGCAGACGTTACTGACGTTAAAGCTCTGCTTCTTTCGTTAGAAACTAAGCTATAAAAGATCGACAGAATTCAAATAACCTTGGCTAACGTTGAAGATCAGCAGCGACAAGATCATGATGCTTTGACAGGCATGATTAATGAATTGGATGACTTGGAAAATCGTGAGAGGCGCAATATTTTTGTTTTTTATGGCTTAGCGGAACATAATGCCAATGATACGGCAGCCCAGTCCGAGGAACTCATCATAAGTCAGTGCCCTGCAAAGCTTGAATTATCTTCGTTAGCTATTCAACGTGCACACAGGCTGGGTAAATTTTGTGAAGGGAAAAATCGGCTCATCATTGTTCGCTTCAATTCTTTCAAAGACCGCCAAGCCGTGCTTGCAAAAGCATTCAAGCTTAATGGATCCAACGTTGCTATATCTGAAGACTTCTGCCGTACTGTCCGTGATAAGCGAAAGAAATTATGGGCGTATGCCAAACAAAACAGCGAAGGAGGCTTGAAACCAGTTCTGAGGTTTGATATGCTTCACTTGGGGAGCAGGCGCTTTCAATGGGACAGTAAAGCCGGCGTTGTACGGGAGCAATGACAAAGTACTGTTAATGCTGCGATGTGCGCCATCAGCATTCTGTTAGTCAACTGCCGCAGTGTAAAAAATAAAGTTGATGATTTTCACTTTTTTCTTCGTACCATCCAACCGACCATTGTTTTGGGAACAGAGTCTTGGCTAGACCCGGCTATCGTAAGCACTGAAGTATTCCCTGACACGTGCGAGTGCTTTCGTCGAGACCGCTGTGCACGTGGCGGAGGTGTGTTTATTCTTGTCCATAGTAGTATCCCGAGCGTCCAAATGGAATTTCCCGATAATGAAACTGAATCGATTTTTTGTAAAGTAAGGCTGCCGAATGGGAAAACAATTGTTCCTGGGTCATTTTATAGGCCTCCTGGTCCTTGTGTAGAACCACTAGTTCATTTATCCAATTTTCTTGAAACTATTAACACTGAATGCCTTGTCTTAGGGGGTGACTTTAACCTTCCGGATATTGACTGGTCAGCTGGGGAACCAAGGGATACTGCTCGAGGGAGCCTATACTCAACTTTCTTTGATATTGTAGATCAGAACACTTTCTATCAGTATGTGCACGAGCCATCGCGCACTGACGGAACAGGTCACGTTCTGATGTTGTGTACAATGTACGGGTGTTGCCAGGTTTGAGCGATCACAACGTTGTTCTAGCAGATTTATCAGTTCTGTATGTGAAGGTTGCAAAAACACCTAGTCAAAAGATTTATGCCTACAGCGGGGCCAACTACGAGGCGAAGAGCGCTGCTTTCGAGTCGTTCTTTCCATCTTTTGATGCACTCGCAGATGATCTACATATCGAACAACTGTGGAAAACTTTCAAACTCAATATGTTTCAACTACGTGAAGCTTTTATCCCATCACGAGTTATATCAAGTAGGCGAGCTCGAGACAAACCCTAGTTTAACGCAGAGTTACGTTCCCTTGTTCGACGACAGCGACGAACTTATCAAAGATACAAGGCGTCTAATTCGCCAGAGCATTTGGCCTTGCTGAAAGCAATAAAAATTGAATTTAGACAAAAGTCTGACATCGCTAAGGACTTGTATTTTTTTAATCTAGATGAAAGACTTGTCAGGGATACCAATGAATTTTGGAGGTATGAGAAGCGTAATGGCAAGGACAACAGATCGATACCTGTTTAAAAAAATGACGAAACAATTTTCATGATAATGAGTCTAAAGTTGAAATTTTTAGCCGTTATTTTTCATCTGTGTTTTTGCCGTCTAGCTCATGTACTGTCTGTTTTGAATTACCTGTTGAAATAGACCGCATGCCGGAAGTCACCTTTTGTGTCGACGGTATCCGTAAATTATTAAAAGATGTGAACCAGGCTAAGGCATGCGGCTCTGATGACATTCCTGGCGCTATCATAAGGAATTGTTCAGACGCGTAATGCTTTTATTTCACCCGATTGTTCCAGAAGTCCCTCAGTCAAATATACATGCCTGATGATTGGAAATTAGCGCGAGTCGTGTCCATGCATGAGTGGTGTGCGAAACTCCGTTCCGAACTACAGGCCCGTTTCCTTAACTAGTATAACCTGCAAAAGTATGGAGCCCGTAATATACAGTTGCGTTATGGCCCATTTAACTAAACCTAATCTCCTAAGCCTCCGACAACATGGTTTCAGGCGTGGTTTGTCTTGCAATACACCGTTGGTAGAGTTTATACATGATTTAGCCTCGGCAATTGATGAGCAACACGTTGTGGACTGCGTTTTCTTAGATTTCCGCAAAGCATTTGATTTAGTCGCGCACAGTCTCCTAATCTCTAAATTAAAAGCTTATAACTTGGATGGTCAAATAATAGCGTGGATTGCTGAATATTTGTCATTGCGGAAACAGGCTGTTGTTCTGAACGGTATATCTTCACAATATGCATCAGTCACGTCGGGATTTCCCCAAGGCTCAGTGTTGGGGCCACTATTGTTTTTGTTGTACATTAATGATATTTCAATTGGTATGCAGTCTTCATTCAGGATGTTTGCCGACGATTACGTTGTTTATAGAGTCGTAGATTCCATTTCCGATACACAAATCCTGCAAGTTGACTTAAATACTATAGCAGGCTGGTGTGTGCGTTGGGATATGTCAAATATAAATAAAACTGTTCACGTCACCTTCACAACAAAACGAGATAATCATTCGTATAGGTATAGAATTCATGATTTTACTCTAAACATAAACAAGGAATTTAAATATCTAGGCGTCTTTTTTTACTTCTGACTTACGATGGAACAAGCATGTTAACTATATTGCAAATAAGGCAGCATCAGCTTTGGGATTCTTGCGGCGCAATTTTATTCATTTACCGAGTAACTTAAAAACGCCGCTGTATTTCAGTCATGTAAGTTCAATACTTGAATATGGATGTGTTTGTTGGGACCCACACACATCTGACCTTATAAATCAATTAGAAAAAAAACCAGAATAGGGCAGTTAGATTTGTTCTTGGTAACTATAGTCGGCAGCTTAGCATGACAGAAAGCAAACATAAATTTAAATGGCAAGAGCTGAAGGAGCATAGAAGGCATATCAGATTAAAATTTTTTCACAATATTTATTATTCCAAAACAGGCATAAACCGCGAACAATATATCCAGGCACCACACTACATATCTCAGCGACTGAACCACTGTTTGAAGGTCAGTGAATTTCCTTATAGGGGTGACGTTTTCCGTTATTCTTTCTTTGTTAGAACTGTTCGAGATTGAAACAGTTTGCCATCGTGCATTGTATACATCACAGAAAATGATGCTTTCTTCCACGCATTGTAATTATTTGTTCATGTATTTATTTAAATCTGTAACGTAACCTCCCTGCTGTAATGCCCTACGGGGCGATGCAGGTAACTAATAAATAAAAATAATAAATAAATGATGAGAGATCAAGTTCAGGCGCTTATCGCCACTGTACTTTGATTTCTTCCTCAACGATATCGTTCTCACACGCCTGAAAAACTCGTATTAGTCCCCTCAGCGCGCCAGATCGTTCAAGTCATGCTGAAACAGAACGTATGTAGTATATAACGTAAGTGGGCAGGGGCTTTTCTAAAATTTGTACCACCCTTAAAATCGGCTGGCCCAAGCTCGCCTCATTGAAATTTGACTAATTTCAATTTAGATTCGACAACTTCATTTTGTCAAGCACCACACTAGATGAGTCCATTGCACAAAATATTCGATATAATAAACAGATTTCGCGTTGTAAGCAGCGTTCAATTTTCATTATTGTGCTCTCTAGTATGCTTCGCATATTTGATAAATAATGTTCAGTAGCACCCTTCACCATCGCAATTTTAGTTGGTGCATGCATGGTTAAGTTTACTTTCCAATTCTTTCGTTGGGGAGCAGTGACAACCAAAATACGAGTACTTATTCAAAGCAAGTTTTTTCGAGATAGTCTTCTATCGCTTCATTGCAATTGAGCTACAGACAGCAAACTGTTGGGTCAACTCAACCACATTGTGACTGATAAGCCGCAAAACTTCAGAATGCAATGCGCTGGCATGCGGTGACCGATGTGTTTGGTTGGGGGAAAGGAAATAAGAAACAAGGGTATCATCACAGATCCTTGACCAATTCTGAAAAAGATATTACTGAGGTAGTCGGTGCAAATTACTAAATAGACATTTTATTGGTGTTTGCCTGTGTTGTGTTGGTTTGGGTTTAGTGGCGCATAAGCAAATAAGGCTGTCATGCGCCAAACACAAGGTAGTTTCTTGAAAGTGGTTGGGCCAGCTCAGCGAGTCCCTGTCTGGGTAAGGGAGATGAGGATTCCAGCAAATAAGATAAAGACCTCAGCCTTTTTCTCATACTTGAGAAGGTGGATGAGGTTTACCAAAATACGTAACAAAGCACACAGTCAGCATTTAGAGTTCTTGAAGGACCGGGTCCTTCTATAAAAAGCTAGAAACGTGTGATATCGACAAGTGCATTTTCACCTAAAATCAATGCTGGATGAAACAATGTGTCGTTTGTAAACTGGGGTAACGACTTTTTCCTCAGTGTTTCGTGTTCTGTGCACGAGAAAACGTGTGGTTTATTGTCCGTTCATCTCCGCATTTTTCCCAACCAGGCTTCTTTTCTTTTGTCAGAATAAAGTTGTATGCCCAAACAAATGCCCAAACGCCATAGTATAACCTCAAAAAAAAAAACGTTCCTGATGTGTTTATGACTTCCATTCTTGTAGGATGGGTTTTATCATTTGTAGCTTGTTATTTAGTTGGTTACTCCATGTAGACTACCATTTGTCCCTCAGTTTTCTGTATACTGACTTCATGCATTCGTTATGGGGCATGCTTAGTCTCTCTATTTCGTTGGTGCGAGCTTGTGCAGCGCATATGTCTGCTCTTCTGCTCTCTCATTTCCATCACTTCCTACAGGACACGGAACCCAACATAGTTTTACGTTTTGTCCTTTTGTTGTGATCCTCGTTATATTATGTATTACTTCCCCAAGTAACGGCATGCCTGCATTTCTGGAGTGTAGTGCTATGATTGCACTTAGGGAATCGGTGTAGATAGTGCTGTTTGCTTTGTTCTGTCGCATTACTTTCTCTACAGCTACCAATACAGCGTAACACTCAGCAGTAAATATTTACGCACTCTGAATAAGTCAAGCTATTTTTCCCCAGTTTCCCTCCACTACTGCACTTCCGACGTGAGCTGCAGCTTTGTAACGATCTGTGAAACATTCAGTGCAGTTATCGTCTTTTTCTTTAAGTGCGAGATATTCTTGTATGATGTGTTCTCTTCTGGTTTGTCTTTTGTTGAATTGTGTAAGAGTGAGATCACACACAAACGGAAATTGTACCATGGGGGCAGTGCGACGTGGTTTTGTGCAGTGTCAGGTAATGTGCCCAATATATGCAGTTCGTAGTATATCTCTTCATAGCGCAAAAGCAATCGCCTTATAGCTTGGTGTCTATTGGTGAACAGCTTTCGAGAAGGACAAGTTGTGACGATCGGATAACAAATATGTTTTGTTCGCACTCTGATTCTAAGAACATATGTGAATGTGAGTGCTATTCTTCTATAGTCTAGTGAGGGCTCATTTTTTTCTATATACATACAAGGGACGTTCCATATGCTCCTCACGAAAGGCGCAGACCTAGATTGTAAAAATTGGCCGCCATCCCGCCCTGCGAACGTTAATGTCCAGCGAAGCTGTATGAAACACCACACACTGTCAAGCATTGTACTCACGCCGTTCTTCGGGTGTCTAATTTCTGTGGTCTACCCACGGCAGTCTTACCATGAACTGAATGAGTTGCTAGGCGGGTCTCCCTTTTAATATGAAAGCGTTGTGCCATCACTGAGTATACATATATATATATATATATATATATATATATATATATATATACGCTGTATGCCTGATTGCAACGAACGATATGGCGTTTGCCTCCAATTGCTAACCTGGCGGTTTGTGTTTACGCACGGCCGGTGGATAAAAAGAGGTGCGGCCTGCCGCGTACATCGAAAACGGTGTGATCCGCCACGATCGGCGTCGACAGCAACTCTACGTGTCCCACTACCACATGCCTCACTCCTAGTGTTGCCAGATTTGGCTATATATAGCCAAATTTGGCTACGGAAAAAATTTTTTGGCGTCGACATGTACGAGTTGGCTATGTGGCTATATTTGGGCTACTGAAAATCTGCGACTTGGCTGTGTTTGGACTATAAGTGGCACCCTAATCGACGCTCCAGAGGTGGCTCTGAGTGGGTAGAAGCAAATCTCGAAGGCTGTGTTTGAGCTGGCTGAGCTGGCCTCGTGGCTGTGCGTGTGTGCGTGCGCGAAATGAACCCCCCCCCCCCCCCCCACCTTTCCTTCCCTCTCTGCGCCGTTGTCTGGGCCGGTGGCTTTGATCTTTGATGCACTTAAACTTACACCCCGCTTGACCTTTAGGCACCCGATCCCCGGGCATCGGGATGAACCTGGGAGTAGTGGGTTTTTCACAGTACACTGTACTAACATGGCTATGCTCAGGAAGGGAGAGCAATAACATAGGTTCGGGGCCGTCGGGCGATCGTGGCGCCGACAAGAAAGAACGGAAGCACTGGTGGATGACACGCTCCAGTGTGTTCATTGCCATGTCTTCCGGATGAAGTATTGCGCCGGGCACAGCTTTCGACCACGTTTCTGGCGCGAAGCTTTACTGCCATTTTTCTTTTCCTGCTAGATGAATTTTTCTTCCTGCTTAGATTCGAGATTCATTTCGATACGTTGGACGTAAGATCAGATCCTCCTCAGAGCGGATATTCCAAACATGGGGAAGTGGGCTAGGTATGCGAGAACGTATAAAAAACAATGGGAGCAAGACCCTGAGCCAAAGGTGGGTTCTGGTGCTTTTACTTCTAGATGGTTTGCCCGTAACGTCATGGATGCAGATACTCATTCTGCTAATATCAAAACAGCACCACGTCACATGACCTTCACCCTTCACCCTTAAGAGCTTCACCCAGCTTAGCTTGTGAGGTATCGTGCTGCTGGCTCGAGGACGCGGGTTTGAATTCCCGACCACGGCGGCCACATTTCGATCAAGGCGAAATGCAGGAACACCCGTGTATTTAGATTTAGGTGTACGTTAAAGAACCCGAGGTGGTAAAAATTAATCCGTAGTCTCCCACTGCGTCATGGCTCCCATATCGTGGTTTTGGCACGTAAAACCCCAGCAATTATTAGAGTTTTAGAATAGGGGCCTCAAATGTATTGGGGACCCAAAGAAATAGCGTCGAAGCCACTGCGCATGCGCAAGACGGAAACTGTGTTTAGGTTTAGCGTCGGGCACGCCATTTGATCAATTTAGTGGGATCCGCAAAAGTTGCCCCAAAAGCTTTCGTCAACAAACATGGCGGCGCCCATCGAAGCGACTTCTCTAACCTAACACAAAACTGGGCTCGATTCGTGGTAATGCGTGAAGTTCGTACGCTAGAAGAAGTGATTGCGGTTATCGCTTTCTCTCAACTAGCATGTGTGATGAAGATTGATTCATTATACGCCACTGATTCCGAATTCAATTGTCGATTTCATGGCTCGTAGGACTATCACGGATTGACTTGGCTGGGTGAAGGTGCGTAACTCAAAACTAAGCTCAACAAGTTTCATGCAGCTTATAGAATACGTTCTAAATTGTAATTAAAAGCGAAAACACGAAAGTCTAAAGTACTTTTCTTATCATGAAATGGTATATTTTATTTTCATATTTATAACAGCTTTTCTTTGACGCCATAGTGACGCTGCAAACGCAACACGCTATCGGCAAACGCAAAATGCCTATTCCAAAACTCTTCATTCCTGCATGTCCCAATGCTAACACCCGCAAATTTCTCTTTGGGGCCCCAAGCTTTAGGGGCCCCTATTCTAAAACTTCATAAGCCATCAACATGGTTTGCTTTTTCACACTAACCGGTTTTCACAGCATTACCACTGTTATCAATTTGTTGTTTACCATTGCTCTTTGTGCGCCATCGCGGCTTTTACCCTTTCGAGCGAGGTAGTTCGGGACGTGCTCGTCACCGAAAACGACTGCGCGCTTCTTACACTAGTGTGCCGGTTTACGCAGTAATGTATTAAAGCTCCGCTTACACCGATTCAGACAGTGAGTGGCATCTGTTGCCTGTCCCTTCTCTTAATGCATGTTCTTGGCGTGCTAGAGACCTAAGATGGCGGCCAGATTGATGTAAATTGACACTATATAGGTACTGTGTGTTCCAGCAGCTAATCCGGCACAAGCTAACTGAAAAACAAAAAAAGAGAAAACAAGATAGAACAATGCGACAAATAACGCGAGATATCGTAGCGCGAAAGACTTGCTTTAGCTCTTAAAAAAAGAAGCCGTGAGCACGTCGCCATCGCAAATCGCTGGACAGCTGAACTTCTACGCCGTATGCAGAGATGACGTGAGAGATTGATGATGCTAAACATTATTTTGCATTCACGACAGCTAAAAAGAGTTTGTAGTTAATATTACTGTAAATAACCGAAAATAATAATTTAGTACTATCTGTCATAAAATAAAAGCACTGATTTTACCTTCTGCGGTGATTCGCTGGAACTTGAGAGCTTCCGGACCAGAGCTTCCGGGCCCAACCAAAAAGTGTTCTTGTCAAGCATGATGTCGCTGTTGATGTAAAATGCCGACCGTCACGGCGGCACGGACATTTTGTTACGACGGGTTGTGCAAAAAAAGATTACTGTAGGCGAATGTGAAAATGTATACACAAATAAAATTGCAAATAAGAATGGTTATATTTGGCTACGAAATATTTTGCACTTTTTTTTCTGTTTGGCTACATTTGGGCTACAACTTCTCCAGCTTTTGGCTACGCCGCCTCGTCGGACCTGGCAACACTGCTCACTCCCCCTCTCCACCTCGCATCCGCTATGCTATTTTCATACTTTGTTTTCACTCTTTCTCAGCTCTCCCTCCACCAGCTCGGGATAGCTATCGCACAGCTGGTGTGGGGTATGGCGTTTTGTGCTTACGCCACAAAATTTTCCGACCTACGAGAGGTATACAGCTTTGCTGTAAAACTGGGTCTAACCGTTTCACATATGAACGTCCCGCTGAACCATAGACTATGCTTCCGTGATCTAGACTAGGGTGCCTCGATGCCCAGCGCCGCCGTTCAGGGTGGAGACAACCCCGCTGGCGCCGCCATATTGAATCACACGAGCTGAGACTCAGCTACGCTTGCGTTCATAAATAGTGTTACTCGCGGCGCACTTCCAAGTGCTTTGCCTTGATGAGGATTTTTGTTATCGGTATCGCATCTGCACATCTTTATAACCAATAGCCGTTAACTCGTCGAAGGTCCAAGACGTAAATGTATGGCGCCGGCAACATGCCCCAAGTTGCCTAATTCAATCACATTTAATATACCGTGTGTATGTTTGAAATACGCACTATTTTTTTTTGCGCTTCGATGCTTGGTATATAAGGCTTGCGACCCCCTGTGTGTGGAAGTTTTTTTTTTTCGCTGTTGTACTTTGGTTTACACGTCACGCCTCCTTTACCGTAGCCAGCCACTCGCGCACGGAGGTTAGTTTCCCTTGCGTTGCGCGTGCTCTTCGCGTTCGTTCCAATTATTTGACGATATCTACGCGCAATTTTGCTTTTTTTTTTTTGCCCACAAAACTGTGTGCTGACAGGATTAAGCTGGTGTAAAAATAACTGCGATGTGAAAATAAGGTTTAGTTAGTGCTGTAGAGATACATGTAACGTAACTTGTCTGGGTCAATCTTGCGTAGTGCACACAAGAAGCCAAACGATGCACAACATACATTTACTTATAATGTCTAGTACAATCAATCATGAAAGAGATATGTACATGAAAAATTATATGTACTGTGTGGCGCCTGAAGGTTATGTTGAAAGACGAGATAAAAAAAAAATCGCAGGTAGGCTCGACACACAATTCGGGATGGGGAGAGTTTTTTTTTTAATTTATTCATTACATGGGGGGGGGGGGGTTCAAGTGAGTACATCAACGTTATTACACACAATATAAATCGAAAACAAGAATGCAAACAAGAAAACGCAACCGTGGGTAATATTAATCAAGATATCCAGCCAGAATACATCAGCTACCATCGAATACGTCGCATCAGCCAAACACATCGATGGCGAGTACAGAACATTTTATAAATGACCATTAGAACACTGATAACTACATTGAAAAAGTAAACAACACTGCATACATATCGCGTACAAAAACCGTACATGAAACTAAGACAGTCAAATACAGATTATCAATGTTTTTCACTTCGAAAATATAGTCCATGATGATGTAGGGCTGTTGACTTTAACAGACGGCGCCCATCCTGTCGATTTCCCTCGTACTGGTCCTCTTCAAAGTGTTTCTAAGTACAAGTAAAACAACAAAAGTGATTATTGGTATGAAAAGTTGCCTTGTAAATACAGAGAACCCATTAGAGTTCTTAAAAATAAGTTTTCGCAGAAGTAATGCTGTATTACCTCGCTTCACACGTTTCGGAGAAATGCACAGGCTACAACAGACACCATGCCAGAAAGCGCCGAAACATTTTGGTCCCATGATGCCCCTTACTATACTACACCTGGGCATACCGTGCATAAGCATTTAAAGACCGTCATAGTACCCACTACGATCGGGAATGAGCACGAATGGCCATCGGCTTACGAGCACCACGCTACAAATATATTCATCTAAAAAATCAGCTATATAACGTAACAACCTGAGATCCGCAAGATATCTGCTGAGAATAGAGAAAATCACAATGCTTCGCTTGCCACGTACACAACAGCCGCTCTCCCCAGAAGAAGCACTGCGTTCTTTAGTCCCAAATAACCAGTAGCGAAAAAAGAAACTGAGGGGAAAAAAACAAGAAACAAGAGACACACGATGTGTGCTTCCCGTGAAAAAGTAAAATAGGGGGTTTACATGACGATTTGTAGCTAATGTAAGGCTATTTCGCGGCGAAGCATTTTCGTCAGTCCTTAAAATAAGGGTACTACTCGCATAGACTGCGCCGATCAAAACGGCAAAAGCCTATGCGACGTACGCTCGCAAACCATAGGCTACTCAGACAGCATCAGTGCAGTGCTTAGTTCGTGAGCGAACGTAGGTACGTGAGCGAGGATCAGAGAATACTTTCTTATTTCAATGAAAAAAGTTGTCGCAGTTTCACCTGAAAGGCGAAGCATCAATTGCGATAGCAAATTTGTAGAGAGCTATACGGAGTATTGATATTAGCTTCATCAGCTGTATAAATTTGGACATGCAGCAGCACCGGCAACACGCAGAACGGTTGTCGACGCCGTCGGCGTTTTGCCCGCGTTCACTCAAAATGCGTGCGGCGTTGGTGACTGTTGCCTGAGCCTCTGATATAAATAGGCACTTGGTGCCGCAGCTAAACGTCGCCTCCCTTCCCTTCCCCTCCCCCCCTCCCCCACGGCCTCTCGCGCGTCGGAAGAAGGCACGTTTAGGTCTACATATATGGTGATTGTAAAGGAGGAAAGAGACGCCTACTTCTGCAGCCCTTAAGGGAGCACGGCGCAGAACGCGCGTTTGTTCTCCGGCGTGCGTTCACTCCCCGTGAAAGCGCGCGCCCCTCACGCCCTTTCACTCGCACATACAGCGTTCGGCGCGCGGCGACGATTGCATCTCCATTGACGTCATACGGAACCTCACGGCGACGGCGACGACGACGCCGACGGCAGAAATCTGCTTTTGAGTGTCCATATAATTGCTATCGCAATAAAACACGATACGATAGTCTATAAACTTTCTTGACACTTACCTCGCAAATGTAGGAGTTATCCGTTGCCTTCCAGTGATACCGCTTTACTTGGGCTTCCCATCTCTTCCTTCGCTCTGGGTCCCGAGGGAAGCGTAAACAACGAAGCCCTTTACGCGTCGATCCGGTGCACTTGAGAACACAACAGCCCGTCATGTCGACTCGATGCACTTGACAAGCTTGTCATTCATGCGGCTGAACACTGTCCAGCAAGTAGAAGCGTCAGCGAAGCATCCGCGCGCACTGTGTCTCGAACTAAGCACCGGCACCAAGCAGTCGCAACCGCTCGCTTTGTGACTCAAGATGGCGTCGCAGCGAGAAAGCGGCGGCGCGAGTGCGGTCAAAGGATGGCACCACCCTGAACGGCGGCGCTGGCATCGAGGCACCCTAATCTAGACAAGAACGTACCGGAGAACGATAAATGTGTAGAAGGCATGCTCTATCAGACCCCCAACGCTTCTTTGAGAGTACTTTAAGGATGTTGAGAGATCGGGAAGCTTTCACTTTCGGACTGTTTATGTGCGGCAGGAATGTGAGTTTTTAAAGAAATGTAATGCCTACAAATTTCTGGTCTTTTTTTTACTGGGAGTAATGTTTCATTTAGGTGCAGGGTAGGATCAACCTGTAGGCCTCTTTTGAGAGAGGAAAAGAACAGCAATTGTTTTTTTTTTTTTTGTGGAGAAAACCTAAATCCATTTCTGTCTGCCCAGATCGGGAGTTTGTTTAATGTGAGTTGTATCTGTCACTCGCATGTTTGCAAGCTGGAGGACGTGCATGCAATTTGAAGGTCATCGACATAGACATAATACATAATAGACTTTGTGATTATTTTTGCTATTGAGTTCATTTTTTACTATGAAAAATGTAGTAATTAAAATACAATCCTGCTGCACTCCATTCTTCTAAACGAATCTCCTCGAAAGGGTTGAACCCAAACGTAGCTAAAGCAATGATCAGAGAGGAAGTCTTTCAGGCATTTCAGCATGCTTCCGCGGATGCATGGGTCTGCAATTTCGCTGAGAATCCTACACCTCCAAGTGGTATCGTAAACTTTCTCTGTATTAAAGAAAACTGCCAGACAGTGTTGCTTTTTTTGTATAAAGCTTCTTGAACTACATTTTCAAGGCGAACGAGATGGTCAGCTGTTGAGCTTGCGTTTCAAAGCGAGAGCTTTACCAAGGACACCGAGCCGAGTTTCGCCGTCGCCAGCAACTTGACCTTCACTTGACCACAGCTACAGTGCCTAGAATATACTTACTAGTGTGCCGACCGCGGGCGACGCGGTGGCACGGAGAATGATGCCTTCCGCCGGAGGCCACCAGACGGCGATAGCCGTAGGGACAGTGCTATACCGAGCGGCGTCTCTAGCCAACACGCGCGTGAGCGAGAGACGCCTATGGGCTGTCCTAGCCCGTTTCGCGCTGCGGAACATTGGTTGAGGTGCAAAGCGCAATCTAAAGAATTTGATTTTGTTGCACTTACAAACTATCTTACGCACAGCTATCATTAATACGCTACACGATACCGGGTGTTTCTTCGAAAAACACCAATAAATAAAAAAGCACGCGTCCCTCGCGCGCTTTCACTCGCACAAACAGCATACGGCGCGCGGCAACGATTTCATCGCCGTTGACGTCATACGGAACCTCACGGCGACGGCGAGGCCAACGGTAGAAATCCGCTTGAGTGTCCATATAATTGCTATCGGAATAATACGTGGTTTCCGAGGAAGAAGTATACCTTTTTTTCAAACAATCATATGCGGCACATGTCCACAAATGCTAAATTCACGCCAATTTACTAATGACCTGTTTAATCACCTAACGGCACCTATAGCGACTGACGGTAATTAAACAGGTCAAATTTTCATGGGCGACAACATCTCGACTGTTATTTTGAACGAGCGCTCAGTGTAGCCATTATTAAAGCGTTTCTTATTAAAGTGTAGCGTTCCAGAACTATTAATAACTATTCCCACAACTGTTATGTCCGCTATCGAAATGCACATGTCCTACACCCACCACGACTGCTTAGCAGCTATACGCGCTAGCTGGCAACGCGCAGTTAGCAACTGCGCGTTGCCAGACGGCGTCGACAACAGTTCTGAGCAGCTAGCAATGCGCAGAACTGTTGTCGACGCCGTCGCTGTTTTGCCCGCTTTCGCACCGAACGCGCGCGGCGTTGGTGCCTGTTGCCAGGGTGTCTGGGGGCGGCTCGGAGGTTTTCGACCAGAGCAGAATTGGAAACTCGTCGAGCAGCATCGGAAGTCTTTGCCACCTTCTCGCCTCGCAACGTTTTTATATAAATGCGCATTTGGTGCCGCAGCTAAACGTCGCCTCTCCTCCCTCCCTCCCGTCCCCCACGGCCTTTCACGCGACGGAAGAAGTCGCGTTTGCCCTCTCTCTCTCTCTATATATATATATATATATATATATATATATATATATATATATTGCGTGTGTGGTGATTGTAAAGTAGGAAAGAGGAGCTTAATTCCGCAGTCCTTCAGGGTCCTGATGGGAAAATTTATTCGCCCTCAAATTGCTGCGAAGAGACTCCGGCTGGTCGGAGGTTCTTGGCTTGCGGTGGGGGGCCCTCAGTCCATGGGCGGTATTCTGTAAGAGTCTACCTAGTGGACTGTCCATTTCAGCTGTCGCTGATTGGCTGCTGCTTGATGTGCAGGAAGGTGCCAGCCAGTCTCCTTCCTGCACGTCAAGCAGCAGCCAATCAGCGACAGCCGAAATGGAAGTCCACTAGGTAGACTCTTACAGAATACCACCCCAGGGCTCCGCTTGCGGCTGCCGCTCTGCGGGCCCGGTCAATCAACTTAGCTGATCGTCCAGGCTCTCGCTGGCCAGCAGCTCTTCCCATCGCTCCGCTGTGGGGTGTTGTATGGGGGGTATGGCAGTGATAGCCTGACATGCCCACGTTATATGATATAAGTTTGCTTTATCTGAGCACCATGGGCAGCGAGGAGGGTATGCTGTAGGATGTATTTTACTGAGGATGTGCAAATTGGGATACGTGCCAGTTTGTAATTGTCTGCAACTCACGGATTCCTCTTTATTTAGTGTTCGGTGTAGTGGGGAATAGGTTCTCTGAGTCCTCTATAGTGGTTTAGAATGGCCGAGTAGTCGCACGGGACGGGAACGGGTTCCTCAGGGGAGCAGTTGGGGGTGCTCCGCCGTGTACCCTCGAGCTACCCTATCCGCCACCTGCTTTCCCTCCAACACCATGTGACCCGGGGTCCATATTATCCGATGCCGTATTTGGTGTGTGTGTGTACTGAGATGCTCGCCAGTGTCTGTCGCGCTTAGGATGATACCGAGGGCAGGCTGGCTGATGCGCCTTTGTAGATAGTTACAGCAAGCCGCTTGGGAGTCCGTCAGAACTGTGAGCGATCGTCTATGTCTGTAGCCGTGGGCAAGAGTGTTCGCAATGACTGTTTCTTTGGCTTCGGTGGTGTGGCATCGTATGGAGGCGCTGGTCAGTTCTTGGAGTGTGTTGTCCAGAACTGTGGTTACTGCCTTGGTGTTCGTGCGGTCGTAGTTGGCAGCGTCAACATAGTATGTCGTGCTCTTGTGCCCGTATACTCTCATTCGAGGGCTTCCACTCCGGCTTCCCACTGTCCGTGATGTAGTCGGGGACGGCTTGTGTTGCCAGATTCTCAGGAGCTCAGACTTCTCGGTTGCACAGGCCAGGCCACGTGCCTGTACGTATTGTTCGACGCAAGTGGCTGCTTTCTGCAAGTTATGTTCTTTTTCTCCAAGGGACCCCCGCGTAGCCCAGATTGTGATGTCATCCGCGTACAATGCGTGATGGATGCCATCAATGCGATGGAGTTCATGCGCAAGACCAACCATGGCTACGTTAAGCAGTAGCGGGGAGATCGCTGACCCCTGTGGGGTGCCCTTGTTCGGAACCTTGATGATGTTTGAGCGGATTGAACTTGTGATGGACGTGACTCGGAGCCAGACGATCAGCAACTGATTAAAAGCTTTATTCAGCGGGCTATTATATACACAGACAACCGAAGACGTAGTTGTCACGTAGCTTACGTGCACAAGAAAGAAAGAGCGCGGCGTTAGGTGCCACGTCATAACATTCCTCCCGTTTAAGTTTAGTACAAGTCAATGGTTCTAAACGATAGAGTCAGTAACGAATGACTGGTCGTCGGATACGGGTGGATCTTCTCAGATCGGTGTCCTCAGGCGTGTAGCGAGGGCTCGGAATGGCGGGGCGGGGCTCGACGTCTTCAGGTGCTCGCACCGGAGGAAGCCTGAAGTGGTAGTCGGGTAGAGGCTCTGCTGGCTCTGCTGTTAGCCATGCGCGCCTCAGTTGATTTCGGTGCCTGTGGTGCACGTCGCCATTGGCCATCGTCACCAGGTAGGATACTGGACCCTTGACTTTAATGGCTTCCGCCAGCTTCCACCAAGGTCCTGCGACGAAACTTCTGGCATTGACAGAATCACCAACCCTAAATCCTTTCACTACAGAGCTAGACGTAGCAGGCTGACGGTCTGGGTGCAGCTTGTCTAGCGCTGTGCGTAATTTTCTACCCATCATGAGCTCCGCAGGAGTCTTTCCTGAAACTGAATGCGGGGTGGTATGTAGTTTCAATAAGAACCTAGATAGCAGTAGCGCACCCAGGATCTCTGCCAGAGGGGGGGGGGGGGGGGGGGGGGTTGACAGCTTGCCAATACCATCTAAACAGCACTAATTTCGATTTCTTCACGGGCAATTGTAAAAAAAAAATGCGCTTTTTGCGAGTGTGCAGACGATTGCGCGTCTTACATCTTAGTTGCAGTACTCAAATGCGTAAGGAAAGAAAAGGGGTTAAACAAAAGGGGAGGGGGGTTAGTCGGCCTCAGGGGGGGGGGGGGTGTTACAACCCCCGTATCCCCCCCCCCCCGTCGGTGCGCCACTGCTAGATAGCTTGCACTGGGTGTCGTACCCCGACTGTTTCTTCAATGCTTCTTTTACTTCCCGCACCATTCGTTCCGCCCTACCATTACTGGCGAGATGATAAGGCGCTGTGAACACCGCACGGATGCCATTGAACTTCAGGAAAGCTTGCATCTGCTCGCTCGTGAAAGCTGCTCCGTTATCGGAAACGATAACGTCCGGAACACCATGAGTCGCAAACAGCGCACGTGGTGTTGCAATTACTACCGATGTTTTCATCATGGACGGCATAATCTGCACTTCGGCCCAGTTGGAAAATGCGTCTACGACGACAAGAAAAACTTCGCCTTTCACTGGTCCCGCAAAATCAATATGCAACCGGTTCCACGGCTGATCTGGCTTAAGCCAGAAGTGCACTGGTTCTTTTGGATCACTTTGGCGGTTTAATTGGTACCTGTCACAGTGACGCACAAAATCTTCGATTTCTTTGTCCATATTAGGCCACCACATTAGGGACCTTGCCTGACTCTTCATGGCTGTCATGCCAGGGTGGTTTGCGTGCAGCAAACGAAGGACATCTTTTCTTGCCGCTAGAGGTATAACTACTCTGTTGCCCCAAAGAATACAATCTCGGTGCAGCGACAACTTGGTTTTCCTTACTTCGAAAGCCGTAAAATCATTGCGCACATGCGTGGGCCAACCAGAGAGAACGTATTCCTTCACCGTGGACAAAAAACTGTCCCTCTTTGTAAGTTCCGCGATGTCAGTCGCTTGCAACGGTGGGCAATCCACTGATGATGATGATGATGATGATTTATTGGCATCCCCTTTGAAACGGGGCGGCGACAAATAGTCACCTAGCCTGCTTGATTTAATCAGGTATACTATACCTGTTCTTTATCTAGCATTTTTGTATACCTCTCATTATTATTTTTCTTTTTTAAAAATTTACCTTGTGCCGCTGCCTATGATTTTAAGAGATCAGGTCGTATCCTTCTTTTCCCTGCTTTTTTCCCACCAGTACTCCAATCGTCTCTTGCTGATCTCTACGGCTGATCTGTTTATGTTTCCTTCCACTTTGAAACCAAGCGCTTCTGGGAGTTGCACGTTACCTACGGTTCTCGCTGGGTCCAACAGCAATACGCCACCTGGTGGTTGCGTCTCGTCATCGAGTCTGGGTGCTGGAAGACGGCTTAACGCGTCAGCGTTGCTGTTGCGGGGGCCTGGTCGATATTCCAAGACGTAGTCATATGCGGCCAAAAGCAGCATCCAACGCAGCATTCTTGGGGACACCACTTCTGGTATACGTTTCTCCCTGTTAAACAAACCAAGCAGAGGCTGGTGATCAGTTGTAATAATGAAATTGCGCCCGGCTAAATACTGGTGGAACTTTTTTACGCCATACACGATGGCTAAGCCCTCTTTGTCAATCTACGCATACTTTCGCTCACTTGCTCCAAGCGTTTTCGAAGCGTACGCTATCGGTCGTTCGGTACCGTCCGGTTCTCTGTGCGCCAGCATGGCTCCGATCCCAACAGGAGATGCATCGCATGACAGCACGACTGGTCGCTGCGGTTCATACGAGATTAGAACTGTTGCTGACGCTAACACGTTCTTGAGTGCACTGAAGGCTCGGTCGTGTTGGCTATTTCAAAACCAGCGGCTATCTTTGTCCAACAAACGGTGGAGCGGTTCCGCGACTTCTGCTTTTCCTTTTAGGAAACGGCTGTAAAAATTTATTAGCCCAAGGAATGATTGCAGCTCCTTTTTTGATGACGGAGTCGGTGCGTTCAGAATCGCTTCTACCTTGCTCGTGCTAGGATGAATTCCTGTGGCGTCTATGACATGACCCAAAAACTCGATGCGTGTCTTGCAGAACTCGCATTTTTCTTTGTTCACTCGTAGGCATGCGTTCTGTAGACAGGTGAGCACTGCCTCTAGTCGTTCTTCGTGTTCTTCTAGCGTGTCTGCTGATATCAAGATGTCATCGAGATAGCATTTCACGCCCGAAATACCTGCCAGCAGTGTGTCAATGGTGCGCTGAAACAACCACGGCGCTACGGAAACGCCAAATGGAAGTCTGCGCACTTTAAATAAGCCCTTCATTGTGTTCACAGTAAGCACTGTAGCCAATTCATCATCCACAACAAGCTGTTGATAGGCCTGAGCCAAATCCAGCTTCGTGAAAAATTTACTTGGCCCTAGTGATGCCAAGACCTCCTCAGTTGTGGGCAAAGGATAGACGCTGTTTTGAACTGCCTTGTTCACTGTGCTGCGATAATCACCGCACAAGCGTATGGAACCATTTCTCTTTCTCACTACTACGATGGGGGTTGCCCAAGCAGAGGACTGTACTGGTTCCCACACACCTTGTTTAACTAGCCTGTCTATCTCGGCTGCGACGTCATCTCGAAGTGCGAATGGCACTGCTCTGCTCTTCAAGAACACCGGTTGTGCTTCATCTTTTAGATCTATGTGCACTGGATCCCTAGTGCAGCCTGGCAGATCACTTCCGAACACCTCTTGAAAGCGCTGAACCATTTCTGCACCCTCGGACACTTTTTTTTATTCCATGAATTTCAATTCCTAAGGCCTTAAACCAACTTCTTCCCAGCAGGCTGCTGCCTTGTTTGCTCACTACTAGTAAGGAAAATTTCGCACACTTTTCTTTGAAGCGCACTTCCACTATTGCCTTTCCCAGCATGTGCAGTGGTTCTTTCGTCCAAGTCACGAGCTGCGTGCCAGTACTCTGAAGTGGAATTTTGCCTGCACTGCCTTCAATTGCTCGAAACGTTTCTTGACTGACCAGCGAGTGTGACGCCCCTGAGTCTACTTCCATCTGCACTTATTTTCCTTGAATCCATACAGTGGCGATAAACTTTTCAAGCTCGTGAACTTCGCAAACAGAGTAAAGTTCTACTTCGTGAAGCGGTTTGCTTGTCTGACTTTGCTTTCGTGCCTGTTTATTTTCTGACTTCTGGGCAGCAGTTTGCTTTTGACTTAACTGCGATTCTTTTCTGAAGCGACATGCTCTCACGATATGGCCCGTTTTCTTGCAGTAGCGACATGCCGCGTAACGAAACTTGCAAATTTCAGCATTGTGCTTACCGTTGCAGCGGTAGCAGATGACTTCTTCGGACGAAGCCGGTTCCCTTGAGCGCGTTTCGTGGACGGCCGCGTCACCTGTGCCGCTCGCGTCACTGTGGCTCTGTGTCCTGATTTCTCGTTGCTGTCGTTGAGTTGCTTCCGCTGTCACAGCCATGTCGTACACCGCAGCGAATGTCAGGTTCCTTTCTTCCAGTAGACGTTGTTGCACTGCCTCGTTGTTGATGCCGAAGACGAAACGGTCTCGCATCATCTCGTCCAGTGGAAGCGTCTCCAAAACCGCAGTTTTCAGCCAGTTTTCTCAGCGCTGTCACGTAGTCTGCGACGCTTTCCCCTTGAGCTTGGTTACGCTTATAAAATAAAAATCTTCCGTACAGTACCGACGGCTTCGGATGCATGTGTTCACGGACTGCTTTCTTGATGCAATCGTAGGTTGCAGCTGTCGGCTTTTCGGGTTTCACCAGCGTCACGATGAGACTACGTTTCTTCTCCGCAGGAGCTGAGCAAAACCGCCCGCTTTTCTTCGTCCTTTGAAAGCTTGTTCGCTTCGCAGTACATTTCCAGTCGCTCCACGTACTCATCCCATGACGCGCTTGTACCTAGGCGGTACTCCCCGATGCCGGTGACTGGCATAGCGCCGCGCGCATTGGTCGGGCCTGCGGCGGTCCGCTGCCTGCCTCGTCGCCAATTGTGATGGACGTGACTCGGAGCCAGACTATCAGCAACTGATTAAAAGCTTTATTCAGCGGGCTATTATATACACTGCAACAAGAGTATTTTGCAGGTAGACTTGATAAAGCGGTTTAATAAGCCGGATCGTTGAAAACCGACCTAGCGCGAACCACACGATCGTCAACGTCTTCTTCCACACACTGGCTGGCACAGAGCTGGTGGTGCCGATGTGCTCCGGTACAATCACTCCCCACGCAGAAAGGAGCCAACCTGGCGACTTAGGGGATTGACAGCACAGGAGGGTCGTAGCACGGTTTCAGCCGAGTGACGTGAACTGTTTCACGCCCTCGGCAGCGGTGGTCGGAAGATGGCTCGAGCGGCTCGATGATGTAGTTTACCGGAGTTGTTTGCTCGACTACTCGGTAGGGACCGTGGTAATTCGAGAGAAGCTTGGTCGAAAGGCCGGGAGTAGTGGACGGGACCCAGAGCCAAACTAGCATTCCCGGGGAATAGTGGGCGCTAGATGCGGATTTGTCATGGCGAGATTTTTGGCGACATTGGTCTTGCGCGGTAAACGAGCGAGCCAGTTGACGACACTCTTCAGCATAAGCAGCCGCTTCGGAAACGGGCGAGGCTTCAGAGACATCGGGTCGGTAGGGGAGAATGGTGTCCATGGAACAGGATGGTTCACGTCCATATAGAAGAAAAAAAGGAGAGAAGCCGGTGGTAGCTTGTGGCGCAGAGTTATAGGCGTACGTGACGAAGGGGAGCACCCGGTCCCAATTGGAGTGATCATCGGACACGTACATCGCAAGCATATCTCCAAGGGTGCGGTTGAAACGCTTCGTCATGCCGTTTGTTTGCGGATGGTACGCAGAGGTGGTGAGGTGAACAATGCGGCATTCTTGGAGCAGTGCCTCGATAGCGTTTGAGAGAAAGACGCGGCCACGATCGCTTAATAATTCACGGGGTGCACCGTGTCGCAAAATGAGGCGGCGAAGAAGGAAGCGAGCGACGTCTATCGCGGTGGCAGCTGGCAGCGCAGATGTTTCAGCGTACCGTGTGAGATGGTCGACGGCGACAATGATCCACCGGTTGCCCGCAGGAGTGTTGGGGAGGGGACCGTAAAGATCAATGCCAACACGGTCAAATGGTCTTGTAGGGCACGGTAAAGGTTGTAGAGGACCAGCGGTGCTATGAGGGGGAGTCTTGCGGCGTTGGCACGAAAGGCATGATCGCACGTACTGGCGAATGTATCGATACATGCCGCGCCAGTAATACCTCAGGCGTAGGTGGGAGTAGGTCTTGAATACGCCAGCGTGGCCGCATTGAGGATCATCGTGGAAGGCGGTGCATATGTCGGAGCGCAGATGACGGGGGATAACAAGCAGCCATCTGCGGCCATCGGTTAGGTAATTGCGGCGGTACAACAAGCATTCACGAACGACAAAGTGATGCGCTTGACGACGAATGGTGCGTGAAACAGATTCAAGCGAACGGTGAGAGAGAACGTCAAGCAGAGAAGCGATCCAGGGATCCTTGCGTTGCTCGGCCGGCGTGTCGGTGATGCTGAGGGACGACGAATCGCAGGTGGAAGTTTGTAAACAAAGTAAGTCAGACGGAAGCGGAGAACGGAATAGGGCATCGGCGTCTGAATGTTTGCGTCCCGAACGATAAATAACACGTATGTCATACTCTTGAAGGCGTAAAGCCCAACGAGCGAGGCGGCCAGTGGGGTCTTTCATAGATGACAACCAGCATAAGGCATGGTGGTCAGTCACAACGTCAAATTGTCGTCCGTAAAGGTAAGTACGGAATTTGCTGATTGCCCAAATAATTGCCAAACATTCCTTTTCCGTTACAGAATAGTTCGACTCTGCCTTTGTTAGGGTACGGCTGGCATATGCAACGACATACTCGTCATAGCCGTCTTTGCGTTGGGCGAGGATGGCACCAAGACCGACACCGCTAGCGTCCGTGTGAATTTCAGTAGGCGCATTGGGATCGAAGTGGCGCAGTACTGGAGGGGACGTAAGGAGCCGGCGGAGCGTCGTAAATGACTCGTCGCAATCGGGATTCCATGCCGAGAGGTCAGCGCTGCTGGCAAGTAGCTGAGTCAAGGGGGCGATAATAGAGGCGAAATTACGGATGAAACGCCGAAAATAAGAGCACAAGCCGATGAAGCTACGGAGCTCTTTAAGAGTGGCTGGCTTGGGAAACTCGGCAACGGCTCGCAGTTTGGCGGGGTCTGGTAGGATTCCCTCTTGTGAAACGACGTGTCCTAGAATCGTAAGCTGTCTGGCACCAAAATGGCATTTCTTCAAGTTTAATTGCAAACCAGCGGCCGTGAGACACTCAAGAACTTGCTCGAGGCGATCGAGATGAGATGCAAAATTGGGAGAAAAGACAACTATGTCGTCTAAGTAGCAAAGACAGGTACGCCACTTAAGTCCCCGGAGGATAGAATCCATCATCCTCTCGAAAGTCGCAGGCGCGTTACACAGGCCGAAGGGCATCACATTAAATTCGTATAACCCGTCAGGGGTCACAAAAACCGTTTTTGGACGGTCCGCTGTAGCCATCGGCACTTGCCAGTATCCAGAGCGAAGATCTAGGAAAGAAAAAAATTCGGCACCTTGTAGACAATCGAGAGCATCGTCTATTCGTGGTAGAGGATAAACATCCTTACGTGTGATCTTGTTTAGTCGGCGGTAATCCACGCAAAATCTGATTGAGCCGTCCTTTTTCCGCACCAGTACGACCGGAGAAGCCCAAGGACTGTGTGACTGCTGAATCACGCCGCGTTGCAGCATGTCATCGACTTGTTCACTGATGACGCCGCGTTCGGATTGTGACACTCGGTAGGGACGCTGACGCAGTGGAGCATGGTGACCGGTGTCAATACGGTGAACAACCGCTGACGTGCGCCCCAAACAAGGTTGGCCGAGGTCGAAAGAGGTCCGAAAACGGTCAAGGAGTTGAACGAGCTGATTGCGCTGAGCTTGCGGGAGCGCGTTATCGACGCTGCGCAACAAGACGTCGTGGTCTGGTGAGGTGGGAGCAGCGGCAGAAGTGACGACATCGATAGGCAGTGGTGTCGTATCGCAAGGCGCATCAAACGGAAAGATGGCATCAAAAGTGTCGAGACGCCCAACAGATTCGCCATATAATAGAGTTGAAGGGCAGAGAAACGGATTACACGCATAAACTGCACTGGAATCATCATCAAGTGAGACGACTGCGAACGGTAGGACAACGTTCCGGCGACGCGCACATTCCTCAGACGGTACAAAAAGTGCAGTTGAATTGGGGACAGCGTCACAGGTGACGGACACTAAGGCGACAGAGAAGGCAGGGATGATGACGTCAGCAGCGACAACCACTTTAGCAGACGGGCGAGGGTCATCGTCGGTTGCGGTACAGACCGGAGACAAGGCGAGTTGTGCACGTGCGCAGTCGACCACTCCATGATGCGCGGAAAGGAAGTCCCAGCCCAGGATAACGGCGTGCGATGCATGAGAAAGGACGACAAATTCGACAATGTAGAGCGCATCTTGAATTAAAACACGAGCGGTGCAGGTGGCCGAAGGCTTGACGTGCTGCGAGCTCACTGTGCGTAGCGAAATATCAAAAAGCGGAGTCGTCACTTTGTTCAGTTTGCGGCAGATTTTCTCGCTAATCACACAAACAGCTGCTCCTGTGTCGACAAGAGCGTTCGTCGCGACACCGTCTATAAACACTACAATCTCGTTAGCCGGCGAAAGAAGAGGCCTTGCAAATTTCAACGACGGCGCAGTTCTTGCCTCAGAAACTGCGGCTGTTAGTTTTCCTCCTGGTCATGGTTGGAACGGCGAAGCATGGGGGAAAGGGAGCGGCGGCGGGGAGAAGGAGATCGGCGTGAACTGAAGGCGGGGCGACGTGAATACGAGTCCGTGGCGTCAGATGTAAGACGGTGTGTAGCTTGCTGAGGGACATGGCTAAGGTTGGGAGCGCCATCGCGAAAATAGAGTCCGCGGCGGCGACAGAAGCGCGCAACATGTCCCGGAATACCGCAAGCGTAGCACACTGGCCGGTTGTCCGGAGTGCGCCAGGGGTTTAGAGGTGGTCTCGGATGCGAGAACGGTAGGTAAACCGGCCGTACCGGACTTGGCGGAGTGTAGAAGTTGGTGGCTGGGCTGGATGGGACTGGCGTCGGTTGGGCATGAGATCGTGTAAGGGCCTCAGCATAAGTTAGCGGCGCCGTTACTTGCGGCGGCGCCGTAACGTGCGGCGGCGAAGCGGGGGACGGGAGGGCCTCAGCAACTTGCGTCTGGATAACCCGACGAAGCGACTGGTCCAGTGGGGGGAGAGGCTCAGTGACCGATGCCACAAGAGAGAGCTGACGTGCAACTTCCTCACGTACGTATTGCTGAATTTGAGGCAGCAACGAGGTGTAATCAAAACCAGCGCTGCTGGGAGCCAAAGCTGAAAGGTCAGCCGTTTGAATTCCAGGGCGACGTGTGGAGATGCGCTGTTTACGCAGCTCGTCAAAATTTTGACAAAGTTCAATGACTTCAGTAACGCTCTGTGGGTTTTTGGCCACGCGCATATGAAAAGCGTCATCGTCGATGCCTTTCATGATGTGTTTGATTCGGTCAGGTTCCGACATGGACGCATTCACTCGCCTACAGAGGCCGATGACATCCTCAATGTAGCTTGTGAAGGTCTCACCAATTTGTTGAGATCGTCCGCGGAGGCTGTGTTCAGCGCGAAGCTTGCGCACCGCTGGCCGACCGAAAAACGAAACGAGGGTCTCTTTGAAAGCTGACCAGGTGGTAAAATCAGCCTCGTGGTTCTTGAACCACAGATGAGCCATGCCGGTAAGATAAAAGATGGCATGAGTCAACTTGTCGCGGTCATCCCACTTGTTGTGTGCACTAACACGTTCATACTCGGCCAGCCAGTCTTCCACGTCGTGATCGTCAGTGCCACTGAAGACTGGAGGATCACGCAGATGAAGCACCCCAGAGCACACGACAGGTGTGGGAGCGGGAGAAGCTCGCGAGGGTCCGGCGTCCTCGGTCATTGTGAAGGCAGATGGTAGCGTACGGCTGCGGAGTTCCAGGACGCTGAAGGGGACGACCCCGCACCTCCACCAAATGCAACAAGAGTATTTTGCAGGTAGACTTGATAAAGCGGTTTAATAAGCCGGATCGTTGAAAACCGACCTAGCGCGAACCACACGATCGTCAACGTCTTCTTTCACACACTGGCTGGCACAGAGCTGGTGGTGCCGATGTGCTCCGGTACAACACAGACAACCGATGACGTAGTTGTCACGTAGCTTACGTGCACAAGAAAGAAAGAGCGCGGCGTTAGGTGCCACGTCATAACAGAACCTAGCCCGACCGTGGCGGTGCGGTCCGACAAAAATGCCGGAACATAACTGTAGGTGCGCTGTCCGCAGTGAAGGGCAGCGAGGCCGTCGAGAATGGCTTGATGGCTCACATTATCAAAGGCGCCCTTGATGTCCAAGGCCAGAATGATATTTTCTCCTTGCTTTGGGGCAGTGTCAATGACTTCTTCCTTTAGTTGAAGCAGTACATCCTGGGTTGAAAGATGTGCCCGGAACCCGTACATTGAATGCGGGAGGTCATTGTCCTGGAGATAGTTTTGCAGGTGGCTAGTGATGACGCGTTCGAAGAGTTTGCCGAGGCAGGAAGTGATATTGGTCGAAGGTTCTCGATCTGGAGCTTCTTACCCGGCTTCGGTATCATTATCACCTATGCGTGCTTCCACTCGGGGGGAGCGTGCCGCATTGCCAATGGTCGTTTAGTAAGTTCGTGAATTCTTGTACGGCGGTGCCGTTGAGATTCCTGATAAGAGAGTACGTGATTCTATCCGCCCCGACTGCTGTGTTGCGGGTGCTGCTGCGAATGGCAGCATTAACTTCATCCAACGTTATCGGCCGGTCCAGGGTGTGGTTTGCATAACCTTAATACCTCGCCTGATAGGGACGCGGGTGATAATCGCCATAGCATTTGCGCTGGACTTGAGTAAGCAGCTCGTCGTCCGTGCCTTCAAAGGCGTGTATGAGGCACTGGACTGATTTGTTTGTCTCATGTTTTGTTCGAGTAGTATCAATCAAGGCTCGTAGAACGTGCCACGTGCGGGCAGTACCCAGTGAGCCTCGAAGCGAGTCGCTGAACTGGGCCGAGTTAATTCGTGCCAGTTGCTCAACATACTGCTCAGCCTGGAGGGTGAGAGCTGCGATCTTGAGCTTGAGACGTTGGTTATGTTTTCGGGTCTTCCATCTGCGGATGAGGCTTCTTCTGACTTCCCACAGGTGCAGGAGATGGCCGTCCACTTCTGGGAGTTGAGATGTTCTCTTAATGACGGTGGTGCAACGGTCCCGAATTTCTTTAATTTGCTCGCACCAGTCAGTGAGGTTTGTAAGGTTGCCGATTGAATTTTCGCTCTCGCGAGGGAAGACATCCCAGTTTGTGATGCGGGCTTGTCCAATGGAGCGACGCATCGCACTCTCCGTAATTTGTGTACGGAGAATGCAGTGGTCGCTAACCAAGGATTCCTGCAAGTTGTCCCAATTATAGTTTGCACTATCACGGGCGAAGGTGAGATCGGGACAAGTGTCCCTGCATACGCTGTTGCCGATCCGGGTAGGGTTTGCTGGATCCGTAAGCAGTTCGAGTTGGAATTTTTCGGTGGCAGCTGCCAGTTGTTTGCCTTTGACATCCGAGCGATTGTATCCCCAGCGTTCGTCGAGAGCGTTGAAGTCCCCGAGGAGTACGAGTTCCTTCCCCTGCGCTAATTTGCAGGCACCCTGAACGAGAGCGTGGAAGTCGGTGGATTTTTGTTTCGGGGGACTATATACATTGAAGATTATGATGCTTCGCCTCTCGGCTTTCTTTTTGCGCCTGAGAAGTAGCTCCACTATCACATGGTCGATGTTGGTGTCTGGGATGTTGTCAAGACCAATTGCAGTGAACGCTTTATTAATCAGGACGGCCACTCTGCCTTCTGTCGGGCTATCGTAGGACTCATAGCCTGGGAGTATGGGTGATGTGCCAGGTTCCTGGTTCTCACATCTGGTGGAGCAAGGTGTGTGTTAATGTATTTTTGGAGGATGCTCCGCTTTTTGCGGAAGCCGCGGCAATTCCATTGCCAGATTTCTAATGATTCGCCAATGGGTTGGGTTGTGCTGCCCATGGTAAATTCGTGTTGTGGGGAGGCGTGGTTGTCGGAGTGTCGGCTTGCGAGGCCAATGTGAGGGTGAGGTCAGCGTGTGTCAACGCCGGGGGCAAGCGATTGCAATGTTAGTCTGAGAGGGACTTGGTCTTCCGTGGTGCGGGGGCTACGGGTGGCCCTCTTCGTTCGTATATTACCGCCTGTTTCGGCAATTTGGGTCTCGAGGCGCGTCTCGAGGGTGTCAAGGCGGGCTGCGAACTTTGTGAGGTGGTGTGTGAAGACGATACTGAATTGTTGGGAGAGTTGTTGGGAGAGCGCAGACATTTCGCGTATCTCTTCGCGTGTGACGGCGGAGTCCGTCGGGGTGGGAAGCGAGTGCGGCAGCTTAGGGGTTGCCTGTCTGTTGCGGTTTGTTTGTGTTGAGTTGAGCGCTGTCCTTAGCCTGACGCGCCTTGATGGAAGCCAGCTTCTGTTTGAGCTTTAAATTTTCCGCGAAAAGGTCTTCGTATGCAGGGGACTGAGTGTTGGGCTGAGCGATGGGTGTCGCCCCTACTGCTGGCCAGCTCACCTTGGTATCGGTGCCGGCTGAAGAAGTGGAATTGTGCTTCTCGGCAGACTTGCGAGAGGCCTGCTGGGGCTGTTGGCGTGTGGGTTGCTGCTGTTGCCCCTTGGTCTTCCGGTCCTGGTTCTGCGGCTGTTGCTACTGGCCAGGTCCTGCAGGGGGTAGGGGAGGAAAAGACTGCGACCGCGAGTGAGAGTGGCTGCGGGGTCTCCCCCTCCTTGCTGAACCACCTGCGTTTTGGATTGGGTGGGTTGCGCTGGGGGTTGCGCCCACGGGGTTGGGTGGGTGGGGTGGGCCGTGGCCGCAGGCTCTTCAGTCTCTGTGAGCACTCTTTGGCGCCCATCAGGTGGCCTTCCCCACATATTTGGCATTTGGGAGCACAAGGGTGACCGTCCACGGGGTCGAGGGTACAGCACTGCCGACAAACTCGAGCGTTCGGCGTAGGACACACGTCTGATCGGTACCGCGGTTGTAAGCAGACTTGGCAGGCTTGCCGTGTCGGCGTGTATGGGTGGCAGGCTACCTCCCCCCCCCCCGTAATACAGTACATAGCGGGTGATGAGGGGGCCCTCGAAGGTGATCAAAGCAGATTTAGTAGCATCAAGCATCCGCGCACTGTGCACTCTCACCCCCTGCGTGCGCACGCGGAGGTGGGCAGTGAGTTCTCCAGGAGTGGTGCCGGGGTCTATCCCATGGATGACTCCACGCAACGTGTCTTCGGGGGCCGCCACGTAAGTGTTGAATTCGTGGGTATTCCCCCAGCTTCAGGTTGGTGATCCAGCGAAGAACTTGGGCGGTGTCAACATGTGGCGTGCTGGCAATAATAATGTTCGACCTGGGGCGGGTGCGGATGATGAAGTGGTCACCTGTGCAATGTTGTTGAGAATCGCCCGCCACCACAACGGCTCGGGAGATTTGGTGTGTCGTGAAGTTCCGAATGGCCAGACCCTTTTTCGGCCGCATAATGATTTTTAGGTCTGTGCGTGGGAGCGGCGGCAGCTTCCGTCGTAACTGGCGCGGCTCCTTCACATGTTGTGTTATTCGCGCCGACGCAGCGCAGGCCGCATCTTTCGACGCAGCAGGAACGTTCTCCGCTGAGGCAGCCCCGGCGGCGGCGTGGCTGGGAGGAACGCTTGCAGGACCGGCTGCCTGCATTGTTTCCGCCCGAGCTTGGTCGAACTTTTTCTGGCGTTGGCGTTGACGGGAAATCGCCAGTTTCCAGTTCGCATCGGTGTCGGTCACCGCCCCCCACGGTGCAGACGAGGTGGGCTGAAGTACTGGGGCCTCGTCGTCGCTTGCCGAGGTGAGCTCGTCGAGGTCGAGGGTGTCCGTGGGGCCCAGGGACTCGGAGGGGTTGACCGCAGGTTGTAGGCATGGGGTGGTGGTCGTGCCGGCAATCAGCGTGATGGGAGCGTCCATATTGGTGGTGGAGGGTGCCGCGTCGCCAGACCTGGTGGCCCGTACTCACCGACGCAAGCTAGGTCTACCCTTAGGCCTAGCGGGCCAACGCCTGCTTCGGATCTTCTCGAGCTGACAAAAAAAAAAAAGAAAATGTCCTACCAGCTCGGGAAAGATGTCCGGGTGTTCCGGATCGTGAGTTCTTGGTGGTCCGACGCAATGTCGGTGACGATCTCGAGGTAATCCGGTCAGTGAGAGCACATGTTCGGCGGAGCTCAAGCGACGCACATCCGCTCACTCCGAACGCTCCAGCAACTCTCCCCTTCAGGGAGCACGGCGCAGAACGCGCGTTTGTTCTCCGCCGTGCGTTCACTCCCCGTGAACTCGCGCGTCCCTCGCGCCCTTTCGATCGCACATACAGTGTCCGGCGCGCAGCGACGATTTCATCGCCGTTGTAGCATACAGAACCTCACGGCGACAGCGACGCCAACGGTAGAAATCCTCTTTGAGTGTCCATATAATTACTATTGCAATAAAACGCGATGCCTTCCTCGGTTGACCAAGACTGAATGTCAACCTTTCGAATTGATGCTGTCTGAACTTTCTCGAGGTGAACACTGTGATAGGGTGCATTGTCCATTACTATAACGCTGCGTGGTTTGATGTTTGGTAGAAGCTGCTCAGAGAATAACTTCTCGAACGGTGGCCCAGCCATTTCCTTGTGGTAGTCACCAGCTCCTTTCGCTGCTCGGGAAACGAGGCAAGCACCATTTACGAAGCCATCCTCGTTGCCGGCGTGCAATAGGATCAGCCTGCCACCTTTGCCCAGGCGCGGATCCAGGGGGGATGTCCGGATGTCCTGACCCCCCCCCCCCCTCAGATTTTCGCATCGCCCCTCGCTGACAGGGTGATGGCCCTGTCGCAAAACGTGTGGCTACCAGCATTCTTCAAAAGTATTTTTTGAAAGTACCAGTGGTAGCAGCCGTGTAGAAGTAAAGCTAGCTCTCTGACAAGCTTAGCTGTTTTCTGTAGCGAAGTTGCCGTAGTTATGTTTTCTCATGGCTTGGACCTCCTGACGCCGGCCGTGCCTTACTCGTCCCGTCAGCGGCGGCGAGCGAACGAGGGGACGTCCCTTTCGTCAAGCTCGCCGATGTCCGCGCGAGCGCCTTCGCGCCTGATTAATAGAGGCCGGATCTTTAGGCATCAAGAAAGCGCGTTTTAGGCGCCAAAAATAAGCAGGCAAAACAACGTTTTAGGCCTCCAACGTCGTAAATATAGGCACAACACATTTTTACTTAAATTCAAATAATTTGAAACGAAGACGTGCGCAGCCTATATCTACGATAGGAAAACAAGAAATGTTATTGTCTATAATAGCACATAGGCGCCAACAGTTGAACATAGCCGTGCAATTGTCCCCTAAAACTGGTGGACTAATGACGATCAATTGGCTTCATTCAATAAGCACACTGCTCATATTCATGTTCAATGGTCACTGTACTCGAGCGTCGCATATAGTGAAACAGGCATGAAAAAGAATACTTGAAAGCTGGGAATACTGATTAAAAAACCTATACTTTATGTCTGCCTGACGCAATTAAATTAAGACACAGCAAAAACAGACAAATAACAAATGCAAGAGAGACTGTGATTTATTAAGCAATTAGCATGTTCTTACATGAGGACTGTTAGGTACAACTCTTCGCAATTTCCTCATATACAATGACATTATCCGAATTTTACAGGCCAGACGTCCGAACACTGCCAAATACACTTCCGCCCATTTGAAGCGCACATGTTTGAAGAAATCTGTTTGGAGAGCACGCGGAACGTAGTCTAAGAATCACTGTGAATATTGTGAAAACAATAGCAAACTACCACCATCTCCAGATTTTTGGATTCAAAATTGTGCCTGTTATCACTGACAATGATCTCGTACGCTGAGAAGGAACACCCGACGGCGGTGAACACCTTAAAAAGTAAATTACAAACAGAACAAAAGCCGCGCGCACATCACATTTTTCTTTCTTCTTTTGCTCTTCACCTTCCTTTCCCCTGACGGTCCTCCGCGGTTTCGCATTCGCCAACCGCTCACGCAATGTCAGCGCGGCGGCGTATGCTGGCCGGCGCGTTGCATTTCAATGCTGCCAGCGATTATTTCCTGGGAGTTGGTTGAACTAAAGGACTGGGTTGAACCCCATAGAGTTCCGAACAGTCAATGTTGCCCGGTAACATGAATAACGGTCTCTAACTGCGCTCAAAAGCGAGACTTGAGGCTAAATAGTGTTCAAATAGGCGCCGATATTGAAAATAGGCATTTATAGGCATTTATAAGCATTTAGGCACCAACGCCAAAATAGGCATTTATAGGCACTATAAAAACACTATAAAAGCCCTTCTTAACCTCTAATTCATGCTCATATATCAAAGTGGGGTGATAGAAGCGCATGGAAGAAAACAGGCGTCTGCCTAAAATCCGGTCTCTACTGATTAATTTAGATCCTCCTCGGAATGTCATCGGTTGTCTCTTACAGTTACCTGGAAAGGACAGGGGTGCGGCGTAGCGCGTTCACGCCGGGGAACGAAAGCTAGCAAAGCGCAGAAGCGTCGACCGCAGCAATGTGAATACAGACAACGCGAACACAGACAGCAATACGGGACCGTGCAAAAGTGGAGAACTTGTGCGTCCCAGGACCAAGAGTCCGAGGAAGAACGACACTGTCTGTAGTCGCTCACGCCGGAGAAACTTCAGGTGATCATGATCATGATGATTTAATGGCATCCCCTCTGAAATGGGGCGGTGACAAATAGTCACCTAGCCTGCTTGATTTAGTAAGGTATGCTCTACTTGTTTTACGGCGAAGCTGTATAAGCCTAGGCAAAACGTCCGTCTGTGCCCAGGAGGGCCCTCCGCAGGAAGCAGTGCACAAGCGCGAAAGAGAAAAAAAAAGGAGTTGGAAGGGAGTTAGGAGAAAGAGGAGAGGGAATGTCTGGGTTTTGCACCTCGGAGTGTCGGTGACGTACAGAGCGGTCCACTGTTATAGGGAACACCGGAGCGCGTGGCGCCTGCTCGGCGCCAGTGCCAACCGGCGGCTGCAACGACTGTCGCGCAGGCGTAGTGAGCGTTGTGGGCAGTGCTTTTTCGTCGTTTGCTACTGTCGGCTGCCGCGCTTCGGATCGTCGTGAAGCGTACAGCTCGCGTAATTAGTATTTAATAGCAGCCACTTTCCTTCGATCGAGCTCGAAGGAAAGTGACTGGATATATTTGTAATCAGATAAATGCCCTAAATGCCATCAGCATTGACACTGACGTCTTTTGTTCACCTTCTCGTTTCATAAAGATTTGCAGGCTTCACAATTTTCTTTTACTGTGTTGTTCCTCGATTCCAATGATTCAACGATAGTTCGAGTGATAGCTCGTTATAAAGTAATATGTTCTTCAAAGGCGCCTGTGGATTCATTGTTCAGACTCAGGAACATGACCCAACTAAACTTAGAGACTGGTAAATTATCAGGCACAGCCGCGAAGTACATGACTGTGTTGGGCAACGTCCTTTTCCTGTAAGTTTGGAGAAACCGATACCTGGCTTCGCTACACGTGTTACACCAGCGGTATAAGAGGCGGTTTTATCATGAGCAGAAACAGTGAATTGCGGTAAATAAGAAAGGCTACTACCATCATCATAATCATTGACAGAAGCTGAATCCCCCCCCCCCCTCAGAAATAACCTGGATCCGCCCCTGCCTTTGCCGCTGGGTGCGTGAACGCCTGTTGTCAAACATTGCCGAAAAGCATCCTCGCTTGTAACGACGTTCACGTACTGCCAGACCTTTTACTTTGTATGTCCAGCGTTGACCCAAGTTTCGTCAAGGTAGTATATATTGTGAGGGCGAGGCTGGCGCGAGATGCTTGAGGCTGGGCATGAAGGCGGTAACGTCGACGCAGGTCGACGTCTTTATTAATGTTGGCAAGGCATACAGAACAATACAAGATACAAGGGCTAACGCGCGCCAGCGCGACTCAACACAACAGTCCTACATGGCAGCAGGGCAGACTCTCACAGCTCTGCTCTCCAAGCTAAAGGCGGGAAAGCAGGGGAGAATGCCAGACAGGTGTTGCCATCTGTCGGGCAGCTGGCGAAGTGGACGTGGGAGTCTCGGAGGCACCTCACATCCGGCCCCACTTTTATGATCAAAGTCCTCTTTGATTACAATTGTGAAGTAAGGCTGGGCAAAGGGGAGAAAACGCGAGACATGGATAACAGGCAATGTATGGCAATATTAGGCATGAATGGCGAGGCAGGAAAACAGAGGCATATGACAGGCAAATAGTAACAGACGAGGCAAGGCAATAAATGTTTTACATGGATTAAAGTCAAAATTGCGATGACAAACTCTAAAGGCAAAAACAAGCTCTAAAGAAATTGCAACAGACACAAGCACAGCACTTTCAAAAGTCCACTTCATAGTCCTGAAGATGGGTGGGCAGTCTGCGCTGTGTGACTGGGCGCTGATCGTTCAGCGGCAAAGCTGATGCAGTTTCTGAGCTACGTGACACACTGCTGGTTGATTGTTGTAGGCTGGGCGGTTCGCACTGCTGAGGGCACGAAGGCGAATCTTCTTCAGAGGACGAAGGCAAAGTTGACGCTGTGTCTTCCAGGCACTTCACAGGCAGTGGCGGCACATAACGTTTCAGTTGTGAAACGTGCACTGTTCTTGGCTGAGCAGAGTGCCTGGTGGACGGACTTGAAACTTGGATGGCCCTAAATGTGGCAGGCGTAAGACGTTCTGCTAGGCGGTAGATGCCTCTGAAGCGAGGGGACAGTTTCTCAAGCCCTTGAAGCACAGGTTGTTGGCGACGGACCCACACAAAATCACCAACACTGAATGTATGCGGACGATGCATTCTGTCATAGATGAGCTTCCTGCGATCTTGAGCGTCTTCGCAGTTAGCCACGGCCTCAGTACGATGTGCTTGGACATCCAGAAGACGCTCTGTGAGCGAGGAGTTGCTCACTGGCCGGTAGCGTTCTGCTGGTAGCCTTGGGATGTACCCGTAGAGTAGCTCAAATGGACTGAAGCCAGTGCTTGTATTGAGTGTGGTGTTTACAGCAAATGCTGCTTCCTCTAACTTAGTTACCCATGATGGCTGATTTTCTGGGGAGGCCTTGCGGAGGACAGATAATAATGAGCCGTTTCTGCTCACACAACTAGAGAAGAAAAAGAAATAGTACAGCACTAGCAATGCAAAAAGACAGGCAAGTCGACACGGACTTCGGCTGTACGGCACGGCATCGGGCACTAAGACTATGCAATGTTCCACACCTTGGAAATGGCTGATGTAATCCTCATCACAAGCAAATGTGAGATGATCGGAAAGGGCCATAGCCAGAGCTACTTGCTGCATCTCTGATAGGTCCTTTGCAACACAAGCGGGTGGAAGGTCAGAATGAATGGTTATGGCTACTGTACCTTCTGGTGCAACAGTGGCTCGTTCTGGCTGGCTTTTGCACAAAGGCTTCCAAAGGGTCTCCATTCCAGGGAGAGGTGCTTCCTGGAGACTATCTGAACATGGCACTTCAGCACATTGAGCTAGGAAAGACTGCCGAGGAATTACTGCGCATGAGGCACGTGGATACAGCTTCGGGTGTGCATGAATGACTGTACCAGAGGCCAGATGGTGGATTTCAGCTGGGTTTGGAGGCTCGAACACAAGTCTTGTATTGCTGGCACGAAACCAATCTTCACCCAGTATCACTGGCAAGACATTATTGCTGATCACAGCGGCTTCCACTAGAGCTGTTATGGGGCCCACTGTAATCTTCAGGCAGACTGTGCCTTCGGGATGCACACTTGATCCACCAACAACCGCTAAGGGCTCACGTGTCCAGGGCATCAGTGGAAGATTCTTGATTGCAGACTTGGTCACTATAGTTATCTTGGACCCTGTGTCTGGGAAGGCATCGTAGGAGCCCAAGAGTGCAATGTCAGCTGTAAAGAAGGAACACTCCAGATGGGAGCCATAGACGTCGTCCAAAGAGCTTGTGTGCAATGCAGGGGCTGCTGCATAAAGTGATGTTGAAGCTGTGGCTGGCTGCTGTGTGAGAGTGTCTTGCTTTGTTGGGCACTTTGATGCTAGGTGGCCCTTTTCGTGACACTTGAAGCAAACAGCTTCGCTCAATGACTGTCCTGGGCGAAACGCAGGGACACCATAACGCTGTGACAGAGCCGAGTACCGAGCTTCCTGTTCAGCTGGCGGTAGATCTGCTATGCGACGGCTATGTGGAGGACTGGCAGGGCGAGACGGGGGCACACGGCTTTTCTTGAAACTGACTGTTGGAGGTGCCGTTGAAGGCATTAACGACGCAGAAGAGACTTGTCTGGAAGGCGTAGTCCCGTTATTTTGACTGCGAAGAGTCTGCTCAGGACAATCAGCCAGGTTGCTTGCGATCTGCATATGTTGCATAGCCCTGTCAAGTTGGGTGCATATATCAATGAAGCTGGTTACTGACGATGGGCGTTGCGCTGCTATGCTTGTTGCAGTTCCCGCGCACTGAATGCCGTGCAGGAGATATTCCACCTTCTGAGGCTCCGTCAGTGGCGCTGGACATTTCTCAATTACTCGAAGCTTTGCATAGGCATAGTCACGAAGTGACTGAGAGCTGGACCGTACTTGGGACATAATTGGCTGCTGCCATTGCAGTAGAGTCAGCTCGTCGGCAAATGCGTCCAGGAAAGCTTTACGCCACGTATCCCAAGTCGGGAAGTGCGCGCCAAGAGTCAGGTGCCAGTTTTTCGCAGTGCCTCTCAACTTGCTTGCGGCGATGAGGCGGGTTGTTTCTGGCGACCACGAAGTGAGCTGCTGTGTTCGTTCAATCTCCTGAATCCACAAACGCGCACTTTGCTTGTGGCAGTTCTCGAACAATGGCAGGGTAGACGATACGTCGGGCATGGTTGTCACTTGCAGCTGTGGCAAGGACGCGGCCTGGTACTGCGGCGACATTGGCGAAAATGGCATTCCAAATGGTGGCTGGGGGTACCGCGGAGCCGTTACAAAGCCGGGTGTTGTTACAAAAGGCTGCGGTTCCTGTGGCGGCGAAAAAACTTGCGTTGGCACGGCTGCGGCGTCGCAAACGAGCGGCGGCGTGGGGTAGGACCACGGTGGCGGTGGGACGTACGAGGCGGGCGCATACACTTGCGAGGTTGCATCTGGAATTGCTTGACAAACCGTCGGAGTCAGGGGCGAGGCATGGAACTGCACTCTGGTCGAGGGGACTGGCGCTGAGGCCGGTCTCGGTGCTTTCGGAATCGCTGCACGAGCTTCCTCCAGGCACGCTGTCAAACGTTGAATCAGGTCGTGTCTTGACCCGGTAGCGTCGATTCCGCGGCGAATGAGCTCAGTTTGCAGAAACTCAGTGCTGAAGCATGCGACGGTGGCAGCGTCGACTTCGGCCCAATTCAATCCCGGCATGGCGCTTACTTGGCGGGAGCAAGGAGGTAGACAATGGCGGCTACTTGGCGGGAGCGGCGGCACGGCGTGAGCGAACGGCGAGGCGAGATTCTTTGTCGACTGCGCCAAATGTGAGGGCGAGGCTGGGGCGAGATGCTTGAGGCTGGGCATGAAGGCGGAAACGTCGACGCAGGTCGACGTCTTTATTAATGTTGGCAAGGCATACAGAACAATACAACATACAAGGGCTAACGCGCGCCAGCGCGACTCAACACAACAGTCCTACATGGCAGCAGGGCAGACTCTCACAGCTCTGCTCTCCAAGCTAAAGGCGGGAAAGCAGGGGAGAATGCCAGACAGGTGTTGCCATCTGTCGGGCGGCTGGCGAAGTGGACGTGGGAGTCTCGGAGGCACCTCACAATATGTGCCTGCAAAAAAGGAACAAACAACGAAAAGAACTGAAGCATGTCGCCAGGCATGCGCGCACAGCTCGAAATTTCTCAAGACGGGCGAAGGACTGAGAGAATTTGCACTGTTCAACTATTATGATAAGCAATATCCAGGCTTCGCATGTTTGTGAGCCGCAACAAGCGAAGCACAATATTCTGCGCAGCGTACAAACGCTGGCCAGGTGATTGGCGTGAGCTGCACAGCGGGCATCGAATTGTGGTGATGCACGACATGCGGCCAGAAAAAACGCCACCACTTGCAACGCTAACCTTAATATCGGTTCTGCAAGGATAAACAACGCACCGAACTGTCAAGCAACAACGCTTGCATTTGTGTACACAACGCTTTTGTGAGCAGCGAAAGCGTGGGCGCTACTATTTTTTATACTAACAATTACAGCCAAACGGAGTTCGCGTCTCTTCCGTCTCGCAAAAAAAAAAAAAAAAATCTTTTTACGGAGCAATTAAAGGTTCATGTTAACGGGGTGAAAAAAAATCACTTTTTCGTCCATACACTATAACACTTGCAAAAAGGGTCGATTATCGTACATACCGCTTTTTGGTGCGAGGTTTCCGGATGGTACGCATGTGTAATGCCGCCGCCACAAGATGATGTCGGTTCTCTCGAGGAGAGCTTAGTTTCTCTTTCGTTTGCATAAAGAAAAGTCAGTGTCATTGAGCAGCCTTTGCATTGTACTTACACACATTTTAGGCATATCCATGTCACTATCCCTGATCACATCTCGAGGAAGCTTTGCGGTTGTCTGAATTTTATTTCTCAGGAAACACGTCAGTCAGTGCTGGTGTGTGTCTCCCTTCTTGTGTTCTTGTAGTGTTTTCTTCTTCTTTTTTTTTTTTTGCGCTGTTCCCCTATCGGGTGCATTTTCCTTCGTAGAGCGGCGAGCGAGCAACTGTCGTGAAGTTGCAGTCTCGTTCTTCCGGTTCTGGCATTGGTGTCTGCGGTTGGTAGACGCGGCCGTTTGCGTTTAGGTGACTTCAAGATGCAACATTTTACGTCGCGCTTAATACGAATCACAAAGCGTTTGCTAACCCCAGTCAGCTCGCTCGCCTTCCGACATGTATCTGTGATAGGCAGCTGCGGGTCGCTTTTGCATACTTGTGCATAAACGTTGTACACTATTTTCTTGGCCGGCGTGGACAGTTTTTCGTTCGACAAATCTTGCCACAGATGCACGGCGGCTGGGATCACGGAACGCTGTGGACGTGCGTCGGCAGGCGACGTTGACGTACTGCAACCCGCGGGGACGCCATTTTCGTTTAAAGGTGATGGAAAAGAGATACGGACGCCAGAAAACCGCAATGCATAAAATAGCGTGCAACGAAATTCTTTCGACCCGGAAACGTTTTTCTTGATTATTAAATTATTATCTTGGATTAAAAAAGTGTAAGTGTAACATTTTTATTTAGCCTGCATAGCGTAAAGATTATTTCGCTAGGGAACTACATGCAGGGGCGCGTTATTCGGCTCCGTAGCCTTGGCTGCACTGCCACAGAAAAATGTCGCCAGGTATAGTAAGTATATACTAGGCACTGTATACCCCAGCTGCGCCGTAGCTTTGGCAACACATCACGTGACTGGCCGCGCCAAGCACCGCCGGCTTGGCGCATGCGCTTTTCGTAGCTGGCTCGCCGCCTGACCAGGTGAGTGTGAGTGAGTGAGTGAGTGAGTGAGTGAGTGAGTGAGTGAGTGAGTGAGTGAGTGAGTGAGTGAGTGAGTGAGTGAATAAACTTTTATTGGGTCCAGCAAAACGCGTTAAAACGCGCATTCGGCTAATCCCACGACGGGACCGACAGGTCTAGCCAGCTGGCCCGATCACGGGCGCGCTGGACGGCCAGGATTTGGTCGTCAAGAGGGGACTTCGCAGGAGCACGTCTCACTCTTTCTTGGTGAACCTCGGGCCCAACGACCCGCACTCCCAGAGCATGTGAGCCAAAGTAGCAGCCTCACCACAGGCCGCGCAAGAACAATTCGGATAAACATCAGGATATATGCTGTTAAGGGACACCGGATTTGGGTAGGAGTTAGTTTGCAGGAGTCTGAGCGTGACCGCCTGCTTAGCTTAGAATGAGGCGGAGGGAAGACCCTTCTCGCTAAGTAAAATAATTTAGTGACTTCATTGTGCGTGATACGCGAGTCCCTGTGGTCGGGGGGAGAGCCGTCAGATCCGAGGGCAGCGCGGTCGGTAAAGCCACGCGCAGCCTCGTGGGCAGACTCGTTGAGGTTCAGAGGAATCCCCTCAACCGCCCCGACGTGGGCAGGGAACCAAAGGATGGAGTGTGTGGAGCTGCCGCCTTGTTTGGCGCATTTCAAAATTTGAACTACCTGCCGGGCTACCCGGCCTTTCTGGAATGCCCTGACGGCCACTTTTGAATCGCTATACACCTTGTCTCTCCGACCGTCTTGCATGGCGAGTGCAATGGCCACCTGCTCGGCCACCTCGGGGTCCGTCGTCCGAACCGAGGCACAGTTGATTACTTTGCCCAACGTGTCCACGACGGAAACCGCAAAAGCCTTGCCGTCACGGTACGCGGCGGCATCGACGAAGCTTGCGTCAATCTTGTCCTTCTAGATTTGTTTTAATATCGTGGACGCTCTTGCCTTGCGACGACCTGCGTTGTGCACGGGATGAACGTTGCGGGGCAACGGGGCAACGACGAGCTTCTCCCCTATTTCTCTGGGGATCAGGTGACTCGCCGCGCGCCTGGCTAACCCCCCCCCCCCCCCCCCCCCCCCACACACACACACACTCAAATTCAGCGCTTTTACCTGCGTCTCTTGCCGTTGCTGTCTCTCGCCGCCGTCACCGACGACGCCGAGATCTGGGGAGGCTTTAACGCGATAGCGTTAAGGGCCCCGGTCGCAGAAAATCCGGCGTCGGTGTCGTCGTCGGCTTTGACGCTCGCGGCCACGAAAATCATCCCCAACCACGCAGGCCCTCCAAATCTATTTTGGTATGCCACACCATTCTATCATTAATGTTAATTGCTCTTACCTTGTCTTGCATTCTTGGCAAAGCTATTCCTCGGAATTTTGAGAATGACAATCCACAAACAAATGTCATGAAACAAAACACCCACAGCGCATGCCTCTTATGTTAAATATTCTCAGACTGAAACATTAAAAGTACGAAACGAAAACGGAAACCTGAAAATTATGCAATTTTTGGCGCGGCTGTGCAATATCTCCGGGATCGCCCCACGCAAGAGGCCGCGTTTCTACCAGAAATCTCACCTTCGTGCATAGCGTTCGTCGCCATTGTTTCCCGGTAACCATTACGGTTGCTTAAGCTGCAGTTATCGGGAAGCGTGAGAAGCAGTCAGGGATATTTGAATGCTTCTGCAGTTATCGGGAAGCGTGAAAAGTAGTCAGGGATCTTTGAATGCTTTCGCGTTCCACTCTTAAAAGCGAAGCTTAAGCGTCCTCCCAATTTTTCTGTAAGAGTCCACCTAGTGGACATGTCCATTTCGTCTGCTGCTGAAGTGCTGACTGGCTGTGGTGCCTGACTCCTGCTGAAGCGCACCCCAACCCAGCCAATCAGAACTTCGACAGCAGATGAAATGGACATTTTGGGCTTCTGTTGTTCACTGAATCAGATGTAAGGATTGAAGTAGTAAGCTATTTGATACTGAGGGATAACAGGTACAGTGTTGGGTGCTAAGTTTCAGTAATCATATTAACATAGTTGATAAACTCATACAAAGTATACTATATGCGAACACCTGTTGAATAAGATTTTGTGGCAGCATATAGCACTACACAAATGAACAATACAATTAAACTAAATATACAAAATATGCAGGCCCTGTGGAGGAGAATTAATAACAGGGTATGTGAGCCAAAAGCATTTTCGCCTACACCCGTCATGTTTGTAACCTCAGCAGCCAGGTTTTGAAGAGGATATCCAAAAACATGTTCAAATAATGAGGATATTTATTAAATAATATTTTTGTGTGTACTACATATATGGAATACTAAATTATTTGACTGAAATGTTGCTAGGACTACTTGAAGTCACGAAAATAGTGAGTTGTATGCAATCTAATGACAATTTGCTTGTGGAATAATACAGGCTTCCATACTCCTCATAAGGAAATTTGATGTGTCAGTGTATGCATGTGTGCGTGCATGTGTTTTTATGTTTGTATCTGTATGTAGACAAATGGCATGAAATGACAGTTTATAAGGTAATTTAATGCTGCAGCAAAGTGTAAAGTTAGACTGCTTGATAAGCATTTGTCATGAAGAAGCAACGTATAAAGTTCAAACATCAGAAAAAAAAGGCAGGGCAGTGCTGTCTTCTCTTTTGTGCGATCCATTTCGGCACTTTTTTACTTTTCTATGAAAAAGTACCATGACACGATACATATATGGTAAATGAACACTTGCCTTCTTACTAATAGGTGGCACATACACTATGGTATTGGCAGAATTGCACGTAACAAATTATGTGTCAATAATTACTTGTAATTACTACTTTTGTAATTTTGTAACTTAACAATTACTTTGTTTACTCGGTAAAGCTCCCTGTAAATAAATTACTTTTTTTAATAACCAGTTACATGTAGCCAGCTACATTTTTCACAAACAAGCTATAACAGGTGATCGACGCAGCCTTGAGTTCTTAAATTTGGCGGCAACTACAGCGTACGAATTAAAGT